>NC_074686.1:30435294-30587794 GCF_029448725.1 Salvelinus fontinalis
GTGCTGTACAGCCTACTCCCATGGTCATTGAAACACAGCACAAACAGATCTGGGACCAGGCTACTGTGAGAAAAAGTGCTCATCATTTTTTCAAAGACAAATAATTTAGCAACGTGTAGAAGATGTTAACAAAGCCTTACTGCACAAAAATTAGACCTACAGGTCATGACTAAGTAGAGTGACACTGGTTCTGAAATAAACGAAAAGCCCTTTGGTTATTTGATATGTCAGGCAGAACCAACTAGAAACCTCTGGTTATTTGATGTGTCGGGCTGAACCAACTAGAAACCTCTGGTTATTTGATGTGTCGGGCTGAACCAACTAGAAACCTTTGGTTATTTGATGTGTCGGGCTGAACCAACTAGAAACCTTTGGTTATTTGATGTGTCAGGCTGAATCAACTAGAAACCTTTGGTTATTTGATGTGTCGGGCTGAATCAACTAGAAACCTTTGGTTATTTGATGTGTCAGGCTGAATCAACTAGAAACCTTTGGTTATTTGATGTGTCAGGCTGAACCAACTAGAAACCTTTGCTCAGAAATACACGTGTAATAATAATCAGAACAATCATCAGTGCCTCCGTAGAAGGAAACGCATCAACAATTTCACAATGACCGACATCATTTGAGTGTAGAGCGAGTAGAAATAAATATATTCATGAATGTTGTGGCCGTTTTTATGTACTGCACTCATGCACTCGCATTAAACATAAATCAACACATTGGACAACAATTGAACAATAGATGAGGACATTGTATGCTCTGACAGATACATTGGTATCATTCAATCCCATGAATCTTTGGAGTAAACAAATACATCAGTCTATTCAGTCACACCTATTAGATTAAAACCAACAGAGCATGTTTCCATATGTTTCCACCTGGAATATCAGCCAGGTCGCTCAAGATCCACTGCTAAATTAGACGTCCCTCCAAGTAAACAGGACGTCAGGAGATTACTTCTAAATCGGCCACTAGGGGCAACTGTGCGTGTTATTTGCATCAAGTAGGCTTGGGTTTTGCTTGGGCATTGTGGATGGGGATGAAAATGGGCATAAACCGTGAGCTCCGGCTCCAAGGGTCACGTGCTCAATCCCAGTGCTAGGAACTCTTTTTGTTGTTTTTGTATTAAATCTAACCCAAACCTTAACCCTTAACTTAACCATTCAGAATTAAAACCTAAACTTAACCTTCAAAATGTGACGTTTATGGACAAAGGTTTGGACGTCTGATACTGCAGTGAGATTGTGAGAGCATGTTGTTGTATATATATGCTGGTTGGTGTTTGGGCCAGATGGCATTTCCCTAATACTAGATACACACATCAGATAAAGTACAGAGGAGAAACACAATACCATTTAATGGAGAATGCATATTAAAATGGCTCAGATTTGAAGGTGAGGTGTCTGGTTTAACATTTAGAATAATTCAAGCACAAACACATGCCAGATGCGAAAGGCAACACTCCCATTGATATTTCACCACTTAAATATCATGGATAAGAGACACATAAATTAATTTGACTATACAAACTGCAGGGCTGGGGGACAGACAGGGAGACAGTGAGAGAGAGAGACAGACAGAGCAGTAGAAGATTTACGATAATATGGTCCTCCAAGTCAGGTTCCCATTCTGATAGTCATGTCTGGTATAGTGGTTCTGAGTCTGACTAGTGGTACTTCAGGGCATAAGTGGGGTAAGGGGTCCACCCCTTCCGAAATCAATTAGCACACATCTATCACGGACAGCGAAGATGCAGTGGTGGCTCTTCTCAAAAAGTCTGGAAATCACAAAGTTACATGACAGACCGTTGATTATCCAGGCGGGTACCCTAACTGATATGGGCAGAATTCAGCTTTAAACTTGAAACCTCTAGAGATGTCCATACAAACAGGACCAGAACTAGATATATCCCTCTACAGTCCAGTACTAGAACTAGATATATCCCTCTACAGTCCAGGACCAGAACTAGATATATCCCTCTACAGTCCAGTACTAGAACTAGATATATCCCTCCACAGTCCAGTATTAGAACTAGATATATCCCTCTAAAGTCCAGGACCAGAACTAGATATATCCCTCTACAGTCCAGGACCAGAACTAGATATATCCCTCTACAGTCCAGGGCCGGAACTAGATATATCCCTCTACAGTCCAGTACCAGAACTAGATATATCCCTCTACAGTCCAGGGCCATAACTAGATATATCCCTCTACAGTCCAGTACCAGAACTAGATATATCCCTCTACAGTCCAGGGCCGGAACTAGATATATCCCTCTAAAGTCAAGGACCAGAACTAGATATATCCCTCTACAGTCCCGGACCAGAACTAGATATATCCGTCTATAGTCCAGCACCAGAACTAGATATATCCCTCTACAGTCCAGTACCAGAACTAGATATATCCCTCTAAAGTCAAGGACCAGAACAAGATATATCCCTCTACAGTCCAGGGCCATAACTAGATATATCCCTCTACAGTCCAGGACCAGAACTAGATATATCCCTCTACAGTCCAGGACCAGAACTAGATATATCCCTCTACAGTCCAGTACCAGGACCAGATATATCCCTCTACAGTCCAGTACCAGAACTAGATATATCCCTCTAAAGTCCATTAGCAGAACTAGATATATCCCTCTACAGTCCAGTACCAGAACTAGATATATCCCTCTAAAGTCCAGTACCAGAACTAGATATATCCCTCTACAGTCCAGTACCAGAACTAGATATATCCCTCTACAGTCCAGTACCAGAACTAGATATATCCCTCTACAGTCCAGTACCAGAACTAGATATATCCCTCTACAGTCCAGGACCAGAACTAGATATATCCCTCTACAGTCCAGTACCAGAACTAGATATATCCCTCTACAGTCCAGTACCAGAACTAGATATATCCCTCTACAGTCCAGGACCAGAACTAGATATATCCCTCTACAGTCCAGGACCAGAACTAGATATATCCCTCTACAGTCCAGGACCAGAACTAGATATATCCCTCTACAGTCCAGGACCAGAACTAAATATATCCCTCTACAGTCCAGGACCAGAACTAGATATATCCCTCTACAGTCCAGGACCAGAACTAGATATATCCCTCTACAGTCCAGTACCAGAACTAGAAATATCCCTCTACAGTCCAGGACCAGAACTAGATATATCCCTCTACAGTCCAGGACCAGAACTAGATATATCTCTCTTCAGTCCAGGGCCAGAGAGCTGCACACGTAGAGAGAGATGGAGGATTTATGTGTTTCTCTTTATGTGTCTCACTGGCAGGGATCCCTCAGTTGTGCATTTCACGAAAGTCTTTTAATCTAGACGGCAGGAGAGCTGAATGTGAAACTTCCTGCACTGCGTAGGGCTTTCAAAACAGTCCATTAGAGAGCAGTGGTACTGACACACACACACACGAACATGCACACACACATAGTCTTGGACACACAATTAACTCTAACCCTTATCCTAACCTTAACCCTAACCCCAAAACCTAACCTTAACTCGAACCCTAAACCTAGCGCCTAACCTTAACCCTAAAACTAACCCTAGCTCCTAACCCTTTACTTAATTCTAAACCCAACACTAATTCTAACCCTAAACCCAATAGAAATAGTATTTCTAACAAAATGTCCTCAGTTGGTCAAATTTTTGTTTCTTTACTGGGGAATTCTTGTCCACACAAGTATAAGTAAACACGTCCAGTGTGACACACACACACACACACACCTATATTCCTGGGATGTTATCTGTGCCATTCAAAGGGAAACGTCCTGTAAGGCAGGTCGGCTGATGCCCCAAAATGCTTTTTTTTGTCTGTTCGATGCAAACCTAATCTAACTGCCATGTTGGATTTGTCTGTTACAGTAAAAGGTCAGACTGCAGCTATATTAGTCATATAATGGACTAAAGAGAAAGCAGACTTTACATTGGCTTGTATTCAGTATATAGGACACAGGACACAGCCATTCCTTTAAGGGGTACGGATAGCCAACTTCAATATATTTTGAAGCAATTCTGCCTAAAATGTTTTTTTACCCTGCAAATGGAGAAAGGTGACGGAGCCATTTTCAGTTTCAATGGGTATGACTTCTCTGCTCGAGACTACAATCAGTCAAAAGACTAGCTTACTGCAAAACACAAAGAGATATCTCAGAGTAGCTGTATGTATCATTGACGACAGTGAAAACTTTTATGGGACCTAAAGGGAGAATTCATCAGCCTTCATTAGCTGACAAAATAACAGTGAAAACTTTTATGGGACCTAAAGGGAGAATTCATCAGCCTTCATTAGCTGACAAAATAACAGTGAAAACTTTTATGGGACCTAAAGGGAGAATTCATCAGCCTTCATTAGCTGACAAAATAACAGTGAAAACTTTTATGGGACCTAAAGGGAGAATTCATCAGCCTTCATTAGCTGACAAAATAACAGTGAAAACTTTTATGGGACCTAAAGGGAGAATTCATCAACCTTCATTAGCTGACAAAATAACAGTGAAAACTTTTATGGGACCTAAAGGGAGAATTCATCAGCCTTCATTAGCTGACAAAATAACAGTGAAAACTTTTATGGGACCTAAAGGGAGAATTCATCAGCCTTCATTAGCTGACAAAATAACAGTGAAAACTTTTATGGGACCTAAAGGGAGAATTCATCAGCCTTCATTAGCTGACAAAATAACAGTGAAAACTTTTATGGGACCTAAAGGGAGAATTCATCAGCCTTCATTAGCTGACAAAATAACAGTGAAAACTGTTACAACAACACAGTGATGTTTCTCACTGTATTGACAGAGACCAGCAGATATCAACCAGAACAAAAACATTGAGACAGCTTTTCTTTTAGGACAGAATATATAATGGTCCAATATTTCATGGCTATTTGACCTCATCTGTCCTGTTCTATATATTCTACATTTTAACTATAATTTTACATTATACAGATCTGCTATCTTTAATTTGACCCGTTTCTCACAACAGGAATATAATCCTACAGCAACAGTTAACTATTATGTGGATTTTAATTTATAGACATTTTTGTAAGGATTTATTTATTGTTCATTAGGGCAAATCAAGTATGACATTTTAAAGTGGGAATTACAAAATGTAGAAGCCTGTTTAAAAATCCAATACACTACACGTTTGCAATTCCTGCGGTGCAGGAAAATTCTCAGCGACAATAGCGTGATCAAATTAAGAGAGCACATCTTATTGGTCTACATTCTGAATCAATAGTGTTGCTTCTACAGGACAGTGCAGGGCACATTTGTGTTAATAGTAAAGAAAAATACACCCCTGCTGACAAGACTGAGAAAACTATCTGAATTGGATTCCTAGACACAATACAAAACAGAGGGACAACTTTTGTTGTCCCAGTACCCAAAATACAGCTCTCTGCTAAGTATCTTTGTGACATGCAACGCAGCAAGGCTGGAGACCATGGAATTATCTATCTAAAACCATCTATTTGGGTGTTTTTTGTTTTGTTTATCATAGCATGAATATTCCTTTAACTTGTACACATGTCACACGTCTGTTCTCTCTCCTCTGCTCTCATCCTTCTAGACCTATCGGCTGCCTTCGATACTGTGAACCATCAGATCCTCCTCTCCACCCTCTCCGAGTTGGGCATCTCCGGCGCGGCCCACACTTGAATTGCGTCCTACCTGACAGGTCGCTCCTACCAGGTGGCGTGGCGAGAATCTGTCTCCTCACCACGCGCTCTCACCACTGGTGTCCCCCAGGGCTCTGTTCTAGGCCCTCTCCTGTTCTCGCTATACACCAAGTCACTTGGCTCTGTCATAACCTCACATGGTCTCTCCTATCATTGCTATGCAGACGACACACAATTAATCTTCTCCTTTCCCCCTTCTGATGACCAGGTGGCGAATCGCATCTCTGCATGTCTGGCAGACATATCAGTGTAGATGACGGATCACCACCTCAAGCTGAACCTCGGCAAGACGGAGCTGCTCTTCCTCCCGGGGAAGGACTGCCCGTTCCATGATCTCGCCATCACGGTTGACAACTCCATTGTGTCCTCCTCCCAGAGCGCTAAGAACCTTGGCGTGATCCTGGACAACACCCTGTCGTTCTCAACTAACATCAAGGCGGTGGCCCGTTCCTGTAGGTTCATGCTCTACAACATCCGCAGAGTACGACCCTGCCTCACACAGGAAGCGGCGCAGGTCCTAATCCAGGCACTTGTCATCTCCCGTCTGGATTACTGCAACTCGCTGTTGGCTGGGCTCCCTGCCTGTGCCATTAAACCCCTACAACTCATCCAGAACGCCGCAGCCCGTCTGGTGTTCAACCTTCCCAAGTTCTCTCATGTCACCCCGCTCCTCCGCTCTCTCCACTGGCTTCCAGTTGAAGCTCGCATCCGCTACAAGACCATGGTGCTTGCCTACGGAGCTGTGAGGGGAACGGCACCTCAGTACCTTCAGGCTCTGATCAGGCCCTACACCCAAACAAGGGCACTGCGTTCATTCACCTCTGGCCTGCTCGCCTCCCTACCCCTGAGGAAGTACAGGTCCCGCTCAGCCCAGTCAAAACTGTTCGCTGCTCTGGCACCCCAATGGTGGAACAAACTCCCTCACGACGCCAGGACAGCGGAGTCAATCACCACCTTCCCGGAGACACCTGAAACCCCACCTCTTTAAGGAATACCTAGGATAGGATAAAGCAATCCTTCTGATCCCCCCCCCCCTTAAAAGATTTAGATACACTATTGTAAAGTGGCTGTTCCACTGGATGTCATAAGGTGAATGCACCAATTTGTAAGTCGCTCTGGATAAGAGCGTCTGCTAAATGACTTAAATGTATGTAAATGTAAATATAATGTTTTTCTGTTATTTATAATTTAGAACAAATACCAAACTAAGTGCCTGCAAACAAGAGTAGCTCAGCAGGGAATCAGCATACAGACTATTATACAACTATTAAAGAACAGAATAAAATCGGGAAATAGTAGAATATAATGTATTTCCAGGGTCAATGTGACAAAGAAGGCACAAACAAACAGATAAAACAGAAAAATAAAATAATAGCTTACGTGTTTTTCAATGTCCTTCGCTCTAATCCTCAAGATCTGATCTAATTTCCAACGATAACCTGTCATTTACTGAAAATAACTTCAATATCCACTTCACAAAGGAAGACAATTGATTTCTTTGTGAACTTGAGCAATGTTATTAACAAAATGAAGAGGGTAAAGAAAAAATGAATGCCGACTGTCTTTTATGTACGCACATGTCAAGATCCAGAGTTCTGAGTGGTCCACACAGGTTCCATCAGGAGTACCAATCGACTAGCACGTGTCTTGGTAATAGTATCCTTTAGAATAGATCCACCGTATCATCGATACCCTATTCAGTAAAACTGTAGAAAATTGTTACCCATTTAGACAACTGCGTGTTTAGATTCAATGGTGCTTGAAGGAGCAATCGGTTTACCGGTACTAGTGATGAACCAGACCATAGCGAAACGGTTTGTGCCTTTTTCCGTCATCATCTCGCCCTCTTACTGTTTTTTATCGCTTTGGTCCTATTTTCACAAGTACGTGGTAAAATCTCACAACTCTTAGTACAAAGCTCATAACAGATCATCACAAAGGCTGTTATTTTCTTTACTTTAAGCACATTTTCAATTGACTAAGTACAACACACAAAATCACACAATAACTTTTTCACCAAACCTAGTCAGTGTTTCATCTAGAAATACCATTCATATAAAGTAATTGCCTTTCACAATGCAATGCTCACAATACTTTTCATATATTGTTTAAATACATTTGACCATCACTTAATCCAACTGTGCCTAATTGTTAATCACTTAACCGTTTGGTTAACCTATAGATTTTAAACTGGTTTGTCTACTATATATGGATTTTGAGAACTACAGAAATAGAATGTGTGTTTGTAAAGTATAAACATCTAAATGACATGTATGATACATGATAACCATACATAATGACTACTGGTTATTGCTAATTGACTTTACATAGTGGTAACTACAATTGGTCATCATATAAAAGGGGGAGTGTGAACACTTGCAATTTCTTTCAACATGGAGCAGGATGGACAGCAAGAAAGAGGAAGAAATCAAAGAGCTCGTGGAGAAGGGGCCCGTCAGAGAGATGGTCATGGGCCCCATCAAAGAGGTCACAAAGGTGGGCATAGCCCCATAAAAAAGGTGGGCATCATCCAGCATCTACACAAGGTCCTTTGCTGTTGTTCTGGGATTGATTTGCACTTTTCGCACCAAAGTACGTTCATCTCTAGGGGACAGAACGCGTCTCCTTCCTGAGCGATATGACAGCTGTGTGGTCCCATGGTGTTTATACTTGCGTACTATTGTTTGTACAGACAAATGTGGGGCCTTCAGGCCTTTGGAAATTGCTCCCAATGATGAAGGACTTGTGGAGGTCTACAATTTCTTTCCTGAGGTCTTGGCTGATATCTTTTAATTTTCCTATGATGTCAAGCAAAGAGGCACTGAGTTTGAAGGTAGGCCTTGAAATACATTCACAGATACACCTCCAATTGACTCTAATGATGTCAATTAGCCTTTCAGAAGCTTCTAAAGCCATGACATAATTTTCTAGAATTTTCCAAGCTGTTTAAAGGCACAGTCAACTTAGTGTATGGTAACTTCTGACCCACTGGAATTGTGATACAGTGAATTATTAGTGAAATAATCTGTCTGTAAACAATTGTTGGAAAATGTACTTGTGTCATGCACAAGGTAGATGTCCTAACCGACTTGCCAAAACTATAGTTTGTTAACATGAAATTTGTGGAGTGGTTGAAAAACGAGTTTTAATGACTCCAACCTAAGTGTATGTAGACTTCCGACTTCAACTGTATATACTGTACTCTATACCATCTACTGCATCTTGCCTATGCCGTTTGGCATCGCTCATCCATATATTTCTATGTACATATTCTTATTTGTTCCTTTACACTTGTGTGTATAACGTAGAAATTATAACGTGAAATTGTTAGATTACTTGTTAGATATTACTGCACTGTCGGAACTAGAAGCTCAAGCATTTTGCTACACTCGCATTAACATCTACTAACCATGCGTATGTAACCAATAAAATATGATTTTATTATATTTGTCAGGTTCCACCATGCAGAGGTGGTTCAGGCATGGTTTCGGGCCCATCCGGGCCCATTGGTGACCTTGTACCTGCCCCCACACTCTCCTTCCCTCAAACGTATTGAGGAATTATTTTCAGCATGGCGGTGGAACATCAATGCATACCAATGTCAAGCTTGGATTCGTCATGCCAAAAGGTTTTTCCCGCGGTGCTTTAACAATGAGGACATTCACTGTGATGTGAATGAGAATTTATGGCCAAACGCTCAAGACAGGCTTTATGCAAATTTTTGCAAGACAGGCTTGATGCAAATTATTGCAAGACAGGCTTGATGCAAATATTGTTTTATTTTAATTATTTTAATTTGCTTCATTTAATTTCTTACATTTGATTACAGACAGTACACCTATGTTGCAATTATATACAGTATATATAAAAAATATATATATTATGGAAATGAGAGATTTTCTGTTTTGTTGGTGTATTGCTGATTGTGAAAACTATGTAATCTACTGTAATTTACAGAACTGTTGCATATTACTTTCAGCACTTCTAAGGGCAATTTGTAAAGCGTGTCTTGCATTGTTTACTATTGGATAAACTGGTAGTTAAAATGACAACATTTTAAATATATCATTGCGCAGTGTTTTGGTGATTAAACAAACGTTGTCATTACATTTCACAATACATTTATATTGTGAATCAATGGTTGTGTGGTGAGAAATATCTACAATACAAATAAACAATGAAAGATTTTGCATGAAAGACTAGCTGTGTTACCAGTTTGAGTTTTGTTCTAAGAGTTGTGAAAATGTACCACATACTGTACTTGTGAAAATAGAACCAAAGTGATAAAAAAATATAACCTTTACAAAGCCCTTGACTAGGTGCCCACTACCCTGTAGTGGAGTGTGTGTGTGTGTGTGTGTGTGTGTGTGTGTGTGTGTGTGTGTGTGTGTGTGTGTGTGTGTGTGTGTGTGTGTGTGTGTGTGTGTGTGTGTGTGTGTGTGTGTGTGTGTGTGTGTGTGTGTGTGTGAACTCCCTGTCAAGGTCTCTATTTGACAAGAGTGGGTGACCTTTAACATGTCCCCCCCATGGTTTCATCCGTCTGAAGAGACAGGATACAGTGATGGATTGTCCGTTAGCATTACTCCACTGTAGACTACAGATATAGGATCTTAATTTGATCAGTCTTTTTTGCTGATAATTTTTATAAATGCAGATGAGCTTTGTGATTGACATAAATTCACTAAAACATGGTTAGAGTATATTAACAGTATTGCACTTTTCACGTAGCCTACTTTTGGCCAGCTAATAGCTGGACCACTGACCAAACAACATTATGGACTAAACGTTCAAATCCTTTTGCTACGGGACTACTTTGATGTGACAATGTAGGTCAAATTAAGATCTTACATACAGTGGGGCAAAAAAGTATTTAGTCAGCCACCAATTGTGCAAGTTCTCCCACTTAAAAAGATGAGAGAGGCCTGTAATTTTCATCATCGGTACACTTCAATTATGCCCGAAAAAATGAGATTTTTTTTCTCCAGAAAATCACATTGTAGGATTTTTAATGAATTTATTTGCAAATTATGGTGGAAAATAAGTATTTGGTCACCTACAAACATGCAAGATTTCTGGCTCTCACAGACCTGTAACTTCTTCTTTAAGAGGCTCCTCTGTCCTCCACTCGTTACCTGTATTAATGGCACCTGTTTGAACTTGTTATCAGTATAAAAGACACCTGTCCACAACCTCAAACAGTCACACTCCAAACTCCACTATGGCCAAGACCAAAGAGCTGTCAAAGGACACCAGAAACAAAATTGTAGACCTGCACTAGGCTGGAGTGCCTTACGGTCAGATGCCGAGCAATTGCCATACCAGGCGATGATGCAACCAGTCAGGATGATCTTGATGGTGCAGCTGTAGAACTTTTTGAGGATCTGGGGTCCCATGCCAAATCTTTTCAGTCTCCTGAGGGGGAAAAGGTGTTGTCGTGCCCTCTTCACAACTGTCTTGGTGTGTTTGGACCATGGTAGTTTGATGGTGATGTGGACACCAAGGAACTTGAAACTCTTGACCCGCTCCACTTCAGTCCCGTCGATGTTAATGGGGGGGTAGTGCGTACGGCCCAGTACTTCACTGGGGCCAAGCTTCCTGACATCCAGGACCTATATACTAGGCGGTGTCAGAGGAAGGCCTCTTATCTATGTATAGTCACTTTACAAATTACCTTGACTAACCTGTACCCCCGCACATTGACTCGGTACCGGTACCCCCTGTATATATCCAGGCTGTATCACATCTGGCCGTGATTGGGAGTCCCATAGGGTGGCGCACAATTGGCCCAGAATCGTCCGGGTCTGGCCGGGGTAGGCCGTCATTGTAAATAAGAATTTGTTCTTAACTGACTTGCCTAGTTAAATAAAGGTTAAATAATTTGTCAAAAGTATTATTATGTAAATGTTTATTTATAAATTTTTTATTGATTTTTGTTTTGAATAATTCATTTTTTATTTTCTTTTTTTACTTTAGTTTATTTAGTAAATATTTGATTAACTCGATTAATTTGATTAACTTGATTAATTTATTGAGCTGCATTGTTGGTTAAGGGCTTGTAAGTAAGCGTCCACACCTGTTGTATTCACATCATGTGACAATACAATTTTGATTTGATTTGATATTTTGAATCCCAGGTTTTCTCAAAGTCTTACAGGATGATGATAACCAATGGGGACAGAGGAATATTACATTAACTTTCTAAAAAGAAAGTGGTTCCCAAATCTCAAATGTTCATGCTGTCTCAGACACATCAGAAAAATTACATCAAATTTATTTTCTGAAGTTAATGCCAAATATGAAACCAAAACTGTACAGGTACACACAAAACGAATCCATTTGTGGCACCTTAGTCGAGCTAATGAAGCTCCAAATTAGCAGCACCTGTGGTAATGACATTCAGTTAGCAGTGCCATGAAAGTTTATGCTGCAGAACGTCATATTCAGTAACACATTCCAGGCTGTTACTATAGAGACGAGACAACAGTAGGGCTATAATACAAGCTTATCCATAAAAGTAAAATAATTGTATCGCTGATTATGTCAAAGGGACATGGGTTATTCACAATAATAAATGTAATAAATATTTAATCGTAATAGGGAAAAAAGGAGTCTGAAAGTTTAACGAAGTGCAGGACAGTCTTTGCTATTTATAAACTGCAGAATGAATCTATGCAGAACAATAAAATGTCCTCGTTTGCAAATGGAACTGTCATTTCTCCTGACCTGTAGTAATCACGATAACACTGCACTGGGCTGTCGGTTATCACCTGGTTGCTTCTGATATAAATTATTATACAGATTTAATGTAATGTACTCTAGCTGTGCCCCCTTTAAACAATTGAACAAATTGAATTTTAATCTTGGAGTCCAAGCTCATTGGATATCATTTCCTCATTGACTTCCTGAAGTTGCAAGGTTTGATTTCCATAAATCTCATGGAACTCTGAAAACTGTGCACTAATGGACCCCATCTCCTGTCATTGGCTTGAGAAAGCATCGACCATAGCCTCTCCTTTCCTTGAAAGAGTCTGATTTGTGATAGATCAATAACTTTGCTTTAAAAAATACACATTCAATACGTCCCTCTACAATGACCAATGGGAAATACATTGGTCTGATTATAAACATTTTCACATTCCCAAAGCCTAAGGATACCAATGCACTTTCTCAAGGGTAATGGTTTACCTTGTTTACCGTGTGTGTGTGTGTGTGTGTGTGTGTGTGTGTGTGTGTGTACGCACAAGTGTTGGACCAATCAATTGACGGACGTGTTCCTTCCCAAATGGCAGTACTTCTATCTGAAACCCCCTCAACCCTTAGTCTCCACCCTGTCTGTCTGTCTGTCTGTCTGTCTGTCTGTCTGTCTGTCTGTCTGTCAGACTCTCTCTGAAGGTCCCCTCAACTATTAGTCTCCACCCTGTCTGTCTGTCTGTCTGTCTGTCTGTCTGTCTGTCTGTCTGTCTGTCTGTCTGTCTGTCTGTCTGTCTGTCTGTCTGTCTGTCTGAAGGTCCCCTCAACTCTTAGTCTCCACCCTGTCTGTCTGTCTGTCTGTCTGTCTGTCTGTCTGTCTGTCTGTCTGACTCCATCTGAAGGCCCCCTCAGCTCTTAGTCTCCACCTTGTCTGTCTGTCTGTCTGTCTGTCTGTCTGTCTGTCTGTCTGTCTGTCTGTCTGTCTGTCTGTCTGTCTGTCTGTCAGACTCTCTCTGAATGTCCCCTCAACTCTTAGTCTCTACCCTGTCTGTCTGTCTGTCTGTCTGTCTGTCTGTCTGTCTGTCTGTCTTTCTGTCAGACTCCCTCTGAAGGTCCCCTCAACTCTTAGTCTCCACCCTGTCTGTCTGTCTGTCTGTCTGTCTGTCTGTCTGTCTTTCTGTCAGACTCCCTCTGAAGGTCCCCTCAACTCTTAGTCTCCACCCTGTCTGTCTGTCTGTCTGTCTGTCTGTCTGTCTCTGTCTTTCTGTCAGACTCCCTCTGAAGGTCCCCTCAACTCTTAGTCTCCACCCTGTCTGTCTGTCTGTCTGTCTGTCTGTCTGTCTGTCTGAAGGTCCCCTCAACTCTTAGTCTCCACCCTGTCTGTCTGTCTGTCTGTCTGTCTGTCTGTCTGTCTGTCTGTCTGTCTGTCTGTCTGTGTTTGTCTGTCTGTCTGTCTGTCTGTCTGTCTCTGTCTTTCTGTCAGACTCCCTCTGAAGGTCCCCTCAACTCTTAGTTTCCACCCTGTCTGTCTGTCTGTCTGTCTGTCTGTCTGTCTCTGTCTTTCTGTCAGACTCCCTCTGAAGGTCCCCTCAACTCTTAGTCTCCACCCTGTCTGTCTGTCTGTCTGTCTGTCTGTCTGTCTGTCTGTCTGTCTGTCTGTCAGACTCTCTCTGAAGATCCCCTCAACTCTTAGTCTCCACCTTGTCTGTCTGTCTGTCTGTCTGTCTGTCTGTCTGTCTGTCAGACTCTCTCTGAATGTCCCCTCAACTCTTAGTCTCCACCCTGTCTGTCTGTCTGTCTGTCTGTCTGTCTGTCTGTCTGTCTGACTCCATCTGAAGGCCCCCTCAAACATTAGTCTCCACCCTGTCTGTCTGTCTGTCTGTCTGTCTGTCTCCATCTGAAGGCCCCATCAACCCTTAGCCTCCACCCTGTCTGTCTGTCTGTCTGTCTGTCTGTCTGAAGGTCCCCTCAACTCTTAGTCTCCACCTTGTCTGTCTGTCTGTCTGTCTGTCTGTCTGTCTGTCTGTCTGTCTGTCTGTCTGAAGGTCCCCTCAACTCTTAGTCTCCACCCTGTCTGTCTGTCTGTCTGTCTGTCTGTCTGTCTGTCTGTCTGTCTGTCTGTCTGACTCCATCTGAAGGCCCCCTCAGCTCTTAGTCTCCACCTTGTCTGTCTGTCTGTCTGTCTGTCTGTCTGTCTGTCTGTCTGTCTGTCTGTCAGACTCTCTCTGAATGTCCCCTCAACTCTTAGTCTCTACCCTGTCTGTCTGTCTGTCTGTCTGTCTGTCTGTCTTTCTGTCAGACTCCCTCTGAAGGTCCCCTCAACTCTTAGTCTCCACCCTGTCTGTCTGTCTGTCTGTCTGTCTGTCTGTCTGTCTCTGTCTTTCTGTCAGACTCCCTCTGAAGGTCCCCTCAACTCTTAGTCTCCACCCTGTCTGTCTGTCTGTCTGTCTGTCTGTCTGAAGGTCCCCTCAACTCTTAGTCTCCACCCTGTCTGTCTGTCTGTCTGTCTGTCTGTCTGTCTGTCTGTCTGTGTTTGTCTGTCTGTCTGTCTGTCTGTCTCTGTCTTTCTGTCAGACTCCCTCTGAAGGTCCCCTCAACTCTTAGTCTCCACCCTGTCTGTCTGTCTGTCTGTCTGTCTGTCTGTCTGTCTGTCTGTCAGACTCTCTCTGAAGATCCCCTCAACTCTTAGTCTCCACCTTGTCTGTCTGTCTGTCTGTCTGTCTGTCTGTCTGTCTGTCAGACTCTCTCTGAATGTCCCCTCAACTCTTAGTCTCCACCCTGTCTGTCTGTCTGTCTGTCTGTCTGTCTGTCTGTCTGTCTGTCTGTCTGTCTGTCTGACTCCATCTGAAGGCCCCCTCAAACATTAGTCTCCACCCTGTCTGTCTGTCTGTCTGTCTCCATCTGAAGGCCCCATCAACCCTTAGCCTCCACCCTGTCTGTCTGTCTGTCTGTCTGTCTGTCTGACTCCATCTGAAGGCCCCCTCAACCCTTAGTCTCCACCCTGTCTCTCTCTTTCTGTCTGTCTGTCTGTCTGTCTGTCTGTCTGTCAGACTCTCTCTGAAGGTCCCCTCAACTATTAATCTCCACCCTGTCTGTCTGTCTGTCTGTCTGTCTGTCTGTCTGACTCCATCTGAAGGCCCCCTCAGCTCTTAGTCTCCACCCTGTCTGTCTGTCTGTCTGTCTGTCTGTCTGTCTGTCTGTCTGACTCCATCTGAAGGCCCCCTCAGCTCTTAGTCTCCACCTTGTCTGTCTGTCTGTCTGTCTGTCTGTCTGTCTGTCTGTCTGTCAGACTCTCTCTGAATGTCCCCTCAACTCTTAGTCTCTACCCTGTCTGTCTGTCTGTCTCTCTGTCTTTCTGTCAGACTCCCTCTGAAGGTCCCCTCAACTCTTAGTCTCCACCCTGTCTGTCTGTCTGTCTGTCTGTCTGTCTTTCTGTCAGACTCCCTCTGAAGGTCCCCTCAACTCTTAGTCTCCACCCTGTCTGTCTGTCTGTCTGTCTGTCTGTCTGTCTGTCTGTCTGTCTGTCTGTCTCTGTCTTTCTGTCAGACTCCCTCTGAAGGTCCCCTCAACTCTTAGTCTCCACCCTGTCTGTCTGTCTGTCTGTCTGTCTGTCTGTCTGTCTGTCTGTCTGTCTGAAGGTCCCCTCAACTCTTAGTCTCCACCCTGTCTGTCTGTCTGTCTGTCTGTCTGTCTGTCTGTGTTTGTCTGTCTGTCTGTCTGTCTGTCTGTCTCTGTCTTTCTGTCAGACTCCCTCTGAAGGTCCCCTCAACTCTTAGTTTCCACCCTGTCTGTCTGTCTGTCTGTCTGTCTGTCTGTCTGTCTGTCTGTCTGTCTGTCTGTCTGTCTGTCTGTCTGTCTCTGTCTTTCTGTCAGACTCCCTCTGAAGGTCCCCTCAACTCTTAGTCTCCACCCTGTCTGTCTGTCTGTCTGTCTGTCTGTCTGTCTGTCAGACTCTCTCTGAAGATCCCCTCAACTCTTAGTCTCCACCTTGTCTGTCTGTCTGTCTGTCTGTCTGTCAGACTCTCTCTGAATGTCCCCTCAACTCTTAGTCTCCACCCTGTCTGTCTGTCTGTCTGTCTGTCTGTCTGTCTGTCTGTCTGTCTGTCTGTCTGACTCCATCTGACGGCCCCCTCAAACATTAGTCTCCACCCTGTCTGTCTGTCTGTCTGTCTGTCTGTCTGTCTGTCTGTCTGTCTGTCTGTCTCCATCTGAAGGCCCCATCAACCCTTAGCCTCCACCCTGTCTGTCTGTCTGTCTGTCTGTCTGAAGGTCCCCTCAACTCTTAGTCTCCACCCTGTCTGTCTGTCTGTCTGTCTGTCTGTCTGTCTGTCTGTCTGTCTGTCTGAAGGTCCCCTCAACTCTTAGTCTCCACCCTGTCTGTCTGTCTGTCTGTCTGTCTGTCTGTCTGTCTGTCTGTCTGTCTGTCTGTCTGACTCCATCTGAAGGCCCCCTCAGCTCTTAGTCTCCACCTTGTCTGTCTGTCTGTCTGTCTGTCTGTCTGTCTGTCTGTCTGTCTGTCTGTCAGACTCTCTCTGAATGTCCCCTCAACTCTTAGTCTCTACCCTGTCTGTCTGTCTGTCTGTCTGTCTGTCTTTCTGTCAGACTCCCTCTGAAGGTCCCCTCAACTCTTAGTCTCCACCCTGTCTGTCTGTCTGTCTGTCTGTCTCTGTCTTTCTGTCAGACTCCCTCTGAAGGTCCCCTCAACTCTTAGTCTCCACCCTGTCTGTCTGTCTGTCTGTCTGTCTGTCTGAAGGTCCCCTCAACTCTTAGTCTCCACCCTGTCTGTCTGTCTGTCTGTCTGTCTGTGTCTGTCTGTCTGTCTGTCTGTCTGTCTGTCTGTCTCTGTCTTTCTGTCAGACTCCCTCTGAAGGTCCCCTCAACTCTTAGTCTCCACCCTGTCTGTCTGTCTGTCTGTCTGTCTGTCTGTCTGTCTGTCTGTCAGACTCTCTCTGAAGATCCCCTCAACTCTTAGTCTCCACCTTGTCTGTCTGTCTGTCTGTCTGTCTGTCTGTCTGTCTGTCTGTCTGTCAGACTCTCTCTGAATGTCCCCTCAACTCTTAGTCTCCACCCTGTCTGTCTGTCTGTCTGTCTGTCTGTCTGTCTGTCTGTCTGTCTGACTCCATCTGAAGGCCCCCTCAAACATTAGTCTCCACCCTGTCTGTCTGTCTGTCTGTCTGTCTGTCTGTCTGTCTGTCTGTCTCCATCTGAAGGCCCCATCAACCCTTAGCCTCCACCCTGTCTGTCTGTCTGTCTGTCTGTCTGTCTGTCTGTCTGTCTGTCTGTCTGTCTGACTCCATCTGAAGGCCCCCTCAACCCTTAGTCTCCACCCTGTCTCTCTCTTTCTGTCTGTCTGTCTGTCTGTCTGTCTGTCTGTCTGTCTGTCTGTCTGTCTGTCTGTCTGTCTGTCTGTCTGTCAGACTCTCTCTGAAGGTCCCCTCAACTATTAATCTCCACCCTGTCTGTCTGTCTGTCTGTCTGTCTGTCTGTCTGTCTGACTCCATCTGAAGGCCCCCTCAGCTCTTAGTCTCCACCCTGTCTGTCTGTCTGTCTGTCTGTCTGTCTGTCTGACTCCATCTGAAGGCCCCCTCAGCTCTTAGTCTCCACCTTGTCTGTCTGTCTGTCTGTCTGTCTGTCTGTCTGTCTGTCTGTCAGACTCTCTCTGAATGTCCCCTCAACTCTTAGTCTCTACCCTGTCTGTCTGTCTGTCTGTCTGTCTTTCTGTCAGACTCCCTCTGAAGGTCCCCTCAACTCTTAGTCTCCACCCTGTCTGTCTGTCTGTCTGTCTGTCTGTCTGTCTGTCTGTCTGTCTGTCTGTCTGTCTGTCTCTGTCTGTCTGTCAGACTCCATCTGAAGGTCTCCTCAAACCTTAGTCTCCACCCTGTCTGTCCGTCCGTCCGTCCGTCTGACTGACTCCATCTGAAGGTCTCCTCAACCCGTAGTCTCTGAGAGTTATGATACTCATCATTGCCTCCTTTTTCAAAAGGTTAGCTGGACTTCGCTAAAGACCCGTAGATCTCTACATTACCCCCTTTTTGTTTACAAGGCCCTACTTCATAAACTTCTGTCTTATCTAACTTTGCTGTTGAAGTATAGACACCTGAGTTCCCTAACCTGTTCACATTATTGGTTAACTATTGAGGTTCCTAGGGTCTCCATTGAGCTAGGTAAATCTGCTTTTAGTTCTAATGCACCGTATTGCATTTAAAAAATACATGTATTCTTGATGTTCGGGTACTTTAGAGTATTGTTTGAGGAATTCATTTTCTGGGGGATTTGTGATATTTTACTTGTGCTTCTCATAACTGTGTTTTTGAAATGTAATGTGTGAGTATATACAGTTGAAGTCGGAAGTTTACATACACCTTAGCCAAATACATTTAAACTCCGTTTTTCACAATTCCTGACATTTAATCCTAGTAAAAAATTCCCTGTCTTAGGTCAGTTACGATCACCACTTAATTTTAAGTATGTGAAATGTCAGAATAATAGTAGAGAGAATTATTTATTTCAGCTTTTATTTCTTTCATCACATTCCCAGTGGGTCAGATGTTACATACACTCAATTAGTATTTGGTAGCATTGCCTTTAAATTGTTTAACTTGGGTCAATCGTTTCGGGTTGCCTTCCACGAGCTTCCCACAATAAGTTGGGTGAATTTTGGCCCATTCCTCCTGACACAGCTGGTGTAACTGAGTCAGGTTTGTAGGTCTCCATTCTCGCACAAGCTTTCCAGTTTCGCCCACAAGTCTTCTATGGGATTGAGGTCAGGGCTTTGTGATGGCCACTCCAATACCTTGACTTTGTTGTCCTTAAGCCATTTTGCCACAATTTTGGAAGTATGCTTGGGGTCATTGTCCATTTGGAAGACCCATTTGCGACCAAGCTTTAACTTCCTGACTGATGTCTTGGGATGTTGCTTCAATATATCCACATAATTTTCCTCCCTCACGATGCCATCCATTTTGTGAAGTGCACCAGTCTCTCTTGCAGCAAAGCACCCCCACAACATGATGCTGCCACCCCGTTCTTCACGGTTGGGATGGTGTTCTTCGGCTTGCAAGCCTCCCCCTTTTTCCTCCAAACATAACGATGTGTCACGACTTCCGCCGAAGTCGGATCCTCTCCTTGTTCGGGCGGCGTTCGGCGGTCGACGTCACCGGTTTTCTAGCCATCGCCGATGCACCTTTCATTTTTCCATTTGTTTTGTCTTGTTTTCCTACACACCTGGTTTCAGTTCTCTCAGTATTAGACGGGTATATAACCCTCTGTTCCCCCCATGTCAGTGTGTAGAATTGTTTGTTGTTTCGTGTATGTGCACTCTAGACTGGTTTGCGCTGGGTTATGTCAACCCATATTGTGTTTAGTGTTCTTAGTGCCATGTGTTTTGTTCGCCGAAATAAAAGGCTCCTTTGGCTACCCAACTTCTGCTCTCCTGCGCCTGACTCCCGTACAGCCAGTTACGCATACCCGAACACGATGGTCATTATGGCCAAACAGTTCTATTTTTGTTTCATCAGACCAGAGGACATTTCTCCAAAAAGTACGATCTTTGTCCCCATATGCAATTGCAAACCGTAGTCTGTCTTTTTTATGGTGGTTTTGGAGTAGTGGCTTCTTCCTTGCTGAGCGGCCTTTCAGGTTATGTCGATATAGGATTCGTTTTACTGTGGATATAGATACATTTGTACCTGTTTCCTCCAGCATCTTCACATGGTCCTTTGCTGTTGTTCTGGGATTGATTTGCACTTTTCGCACGAAAGTATGTTCATATCTAGGAGACAGAACGCGTCTCCTTCCTGAGCGGTATGACGGCTGCGTGGTCCCATGGTGTTTATACTTGCGTACTTATTGTTTGTAGAGATGAGCGTGGTACCTTCAGGCGTTTGGAAATTGCTCCCAAGGATGAACCAGACTTGTGGAGGTCTACAATTTCTTTCCTGAGGTCTTGGCTGATGTCTTTTGATTTTCCCATGATGTCAAGCAAAGAGGCACTGAGTTTGAAGGCAGGTCTTGAAATACATCCACAGATAAACCTCCAATTGACTCTAATGATGTCAATTAGCCTATCAGAAGCTTCTAAAGCCATGACATAATTTTCTGGAATTTTCCAAGCTGTTTAAAGGCACAGTTAACTTAGTGTATGGTAACTTCTGACCCACTGGAATTGTGATACAGTGAATTATAAGTGAAATCATCTGTCTGTAAACAATTGTTGGAAAATGTACTTGTCTCATGCACAAAGTAGATGTCCTAACCGACTTGCCAAAACTATAGTTTGTTAACAAGAAATTTGTGGAGTGGTTGAAAAATGAGACTTCAACTGTATATAAATTGGTCATAAAATGGGATCTTATCTTCATCTAAGTCACAACAATAGACAAACACAGTCTGCTTAAACTAATAACACAAACTATTTAAATTATGTATTCAATATAGACAAGAAAAATGCAATAATTAGTGTGTTATTAGTTTAAGCACACTGTGTTTGCCTATTGTTGTGACTTGGATGAAGATAAGATTTTTTCTTGCCACTGTATATGTATATTTTGTGTATAATGTGTATATTTGTGATGTATTATACAGGGCACATTTGAAAAAGAGACCTAAGTCTCAATATGTCTTCCTTGGTCAAATACAGGAATTAACTTTACCATGTCTGTCAGACTCCCTCTGAAGGTCCCCTCAACCCTTAGTCTCCACCTTTTCTGTCCGTATTTTAGAGGCTTGACAAGTTGACGAACTCCTCTCCTGACTGTGAGTGACTGACAGGATGTGATGGTGTCATTGAGCTGGCCGTGTTCACCATAGGATATACAGCTCTCCCCTCTCCCCCCTCTCAACTTTCTGTCCGGCCTGTTATAAAAGCTAGAGAACTAGGAGCTAAGAGTATCCATTATCCCCAGGTCATATGAAGGATTCACCTATAATTTGAGGGATTACCTATGATCTATGACCACTGAGCCATTATATAATTTCTGATTGTTCAGGGGTGCTTCTCCTCCTCCTCTGTTGCATCACCATTTCCAGTCGTAGTCCTGCTGTCAAAACAGTACCGTACATCCAGACAGACAGGGGCCTGACAGGTCACTGATGGCAGACACTGTCATCATGCTACAAATGACTTAAGTTCAGATTTCCTCTGACCTTGTGTTAGTGGGAGAATACATTCAGTGCCAGGATACAGCATTGTGTCGGCCACATAGGAATGAATAGATATTATTTTTTTTTTTTTTTTTTTTCACCTTTATTTAACCAGGTAGGCTAGTTGAGAACAAGTTCTCATTTACAACTGCGACCTGGCCAAGATAAAGCATAGCAGTGTGAACAGACAACAACACAGAGTTACACATGGAGTAAACAATAGACAAGTCAATAACATGGTAGAAAAAAGAGAATCTATATACAATGTGTGCAAAAGGCATGAGGTGGGCAATAAATCGAATAATTACAATTTAGCAGATTAACACTGGAGTGATAAATCATCAGACGATCATGTGCAAGAAGAGATACTGGTGTGCAAAAGAGCAGAAAAGTAAATAAATAAAAGCAGTATGGGGGTGAGGTAGGTAAATTGGGTGGGTAGTTTACAGATGGACTATGTACAGCTGCAGCGATCGGTTAGCTGCTCGGATAGCAGATTTTTAAAGTTGTTGAGGGAGATAAAAGTCTCCAACTTCAGAGATTTTTGCAATTCGTTCCAGTCGCAGGCAGCAGAGAACTGGAAGGAAAGGCGTCCAAATGAGGTTTTGGCTTTAGGGATGATCAGTGAGATACACCTGCTGGAGCGCGTGCTACGGGTGGGTGTAGCCATCGTGACCAGTGAACTGAGATAATGCGGCACTTTGCCTAGCATAGCCTTGTAGATGACCTGGAGCCAGTGGGTCTGACGACGAACATGTAGCGAGGGCCAGCCGACTAGGGCATACAGGTCGCAGTGGTGGGTCGTATAAGGTGCTTTAGTAACAAAACGGATGGCACTGTGATAAACTGCATCCAGTTTGCTGAGTAGAGTATTGGAAGCTATTTTGTAGATGACATCTCCGAAGTCGAGGATCGGTAGGATAGTCAGTTTTACTATGGATGAGAGGCTGGGGAGTTAGGCCTACAAAGGCATGGAGCCCCCAAGCTTGCGTGGAATTTCGCCAAAAGTTGAATTGCCATTGCAGCTCTTTGAGCCAGTACACCCCAGTAGAGAAAGCCACTGTGTGTTGTCACCCTCATCAGAACCCCAGCCCCGTGGGTGTTTTCACCCCCCTTAGAGCCCCAGCCTCCTTGGTGTTTTCACCCCCCTTAGAGCCCCAGCCTCCTGGGTGTTTTCACCCCCCTTAGAGCCCCAGCCTCCTGGGTGTTTTCACCCTCCTTAGAGCCCCTGCCTCCTGGGTGTTTTCAACCTCCTTAGAGCCCCAGCCTCCTGGGTGTTGTCACCCTCCTTAGAGCCCCAGCCTCCTGGGTATTTTCACCCTCCTTAGAGCCCCAGCCTCCTGGGTGTTTTCACCCTCCTTAGAGCCCCAGCCTCCTGGGTGTTTTGACCCTCCTTAGAGCCCCAGCCTCCTGGGTATTTTCACCCTCCTTAGAGCCCCAGCCCCGTGGGTGTTTTCACCCTCATCAGAGCCCCAGCCTCCTGGGTGTTTTCACCCTCCTTAGAGCCCCAGCCTCCTGGGTGTTTTCACCCTCATCAGAGCCCCAGCCCCGTGGGTGTTTTCACCCTCATCAGAGCCCCAGCCTCCTGGGTTTTTTCACCCTCCTTAGAGCCCCAGCATCCTGGGTATTTTCACCCTCCTTAGAGCCCCAGCCTCCTGGGTGTTTTCACCCTCCTTAGAGCCCCAGTCTCCTGGGTGTTTTCACCCTCCTTAGAGCCCCAGCCTCCTGGGTGTTTTCACCCTCATCAGAGCCCCAGCCTCCTGGGTATTTTCACCCTCCTTAGAGCCCCAGCCCCGTGGGTGTTTTCACCCTCATCAGAGCCCCAGCATCCTGGGTATTTTCACCCTCCTTAGAGCCCCAGCCTCCTGGGTGTTTTCACCCTCCTTAGAGCCCCAGCCTCCTGGGTGTTTTCACCCTCCTTAGAGCCCCAGCCTGCTGGGTATTTTCACCCTCCGTAGAGCCCCAGCCTCCTGGGTGTTTTCACCCTCCTTAGAGTCCCAGCCTCCTGGGTGTTTTCACCCTCCTTAGAGCCCCAGCCTGCTGGGTATTTTCACCCTCCGTAGAGCCCCAGCCTCCTGAGTGATTTCACCCTCCTTAGAGCCCCAGCCTGCTGGGTATTTTCACCCTCCGTAGAGCCCCAGCCTCCTGGGTGTTTTCAAACTCCTTAGAGCCCCAGCCTCCTGGGTGTTTTCACCCTCCTTAGAGTCCCAGCCTCCTGGGTGTTTTCACCCCCCTTAGAGCCCCAGCCTCCTGGGTGTTTTCACCCCCCTTAGAGCCCCAGTCTCCTGGGTGTTTTCAACCTTTCTTAGAGCTCAGCCCCGTGGGTGTTTTCACCCCCCTTAGAGCCCCAGCCTCCTGGGTGTTTTCACCCTCATCAGAGCCCCAGCCTCCTGGGTGTTTTGACCCTCCTTAGAGCTCAGCCCCGTGGGTGTTTTCACCCCCCTTAGACCCCCAGCCTCCTGGGTGTTTTCACCCCCCTTAGAGCCCCAGCCTCCTGGGTGTTTTCACCCTCCTTAGAGCCCCAGCCTCCTGGGTGTTTTCACCCTCCTTAGAGCCCCAGCCTGCTGGGTATTTTCACCCTCCTTAGAGCCCCAGCCTCCTGGGTGTTGGACTGAGGGGCAGTTCTGGATAAATAGCCGCTCTGGGCTGAGGGACAGCTCATGACTGGCTGACGGCTCTGGACGCTCATGGCTGGCTGACGGCTCTGGATGCTCATGGCTGGCTGACGGCTCTGGACTCTCATGGCTCACTGACGGCTCTGGCAGATCCTGTCTGGTTGGCGGCTCTGGCAGATCCTGTCTGGTTGGCGGCTCTGGCAGATCCTGTCTGGTTGGCGGCTCTGACAGATCCTGACTGACGAATGGCTCTAGCGGCTCCTGACTGACTAACGGCTCTGACGGCTCTGGACAGACGGGCGGCTCTACTGGCTCGGGACAGACGGATGGCTCAGACGGCGCTGGGGAGACGGATGGCTCAGACGGCGCTGGGGAGACGGATGGCTCAGACGGCGCTGGGGAGACGGATGGCTCAGACGGCGCTGAGGAGACGGATGGCTCAGACTGATCCTGTCTGGCGGAAGGCTTTAGCGGCTCCTGTCTGGCGGAAGGCTCTAGCGGCTCCTGTCTGGCGGAAGGCTCTGTAGGCTCATGGCAGACGGGCGGCTTTGCAGGCTCATGGCAGACGGGCGGCTTTGAAGGCTCAATACAGACGGGCAGTTCAGTCACCGTTGGGCAGACGGCAGACTCTGGCCGGCTGAGACGCACTGTAGGCCTGGTGCGTGGTACCGGAACTGGAGGTACCGGGCTAAGGACACGCACCTTCAGGCTAGTGCGGGGAACAACAACAGGGCACACTGAGTTCTCAAGGCGCACTATATGCCTGGTGCGTGGTACCGGACTGAGGGCACGCACCTCAGGACGAGTGCGGGGAGAAATAACAGTGTGTACAGGACTCAGGAGACGCACAGGTGGCTTAGTGCGTGGTGCCGGAACTGGAGGTACCGGGCTAAGGACACGCACCTTCAGGCTAGTGCGGGGAACAACAACAGGGCACACTGAGTTCTCAAGGCGCACTATATGCCTGGTGCGTGGTACCGGACTGAGGGCACGCACCTCAGGACGAGTGCGGGGAGAAATAACAGTGTGTACAGGACTCAGGAGACGCACAGGTGGCTTAGTGCGTGGTGCCGGAACTGGAGGCACTGGGCTGGAGACACGCACCATAGGGAGAGTGCGTGGAGGAGGAACAGGGCTCTGAAAACGCACTGGAAGCCTGGTGCGTGGTGTAGGCACTGGTGGTACTAGGCTGGGGCGGGGAGGTGGCGCCGGAAATACCGGACCGTGCAGGCGTACTGGCTCCCTTGAGCACCGAGCCTGCCCAACCTTACCTGGTTGAATGCTCCCCGTCGCCCGACCAGTGCGGGGAGGTGGAATAACCCACACCGGTCTATGTAGGCGAACCGGGGACACCATGCGTAAGGCTGGTGCCATGTAAGCCGGCCCAAGGAGACGTACTGGTGGCCAGATATGTAGGGCCGGCTTCATGACATTTGGCTCAATGCCCAATCTAGCCCTACCAGTGCGGGGAGGTGGAATAACCCGCACTGGGCTATGCACCCGTACAGGAGACAACGTGCGCTCTACTGCGTAACACGGCGTCTGCCCGTACTCCCGCTCTCCACGGTTAGCCTGGGAAGTGGGCGCAGGTCTCCTACCTGCCCTTGGCCCACTACCTCTTAGCCCCCCCCCCCAAGAAATTGTTGGGTAGTACTCACGGGCTTTTCAGGCTTCCAGCCACGTCTCCTTGCTGCCTCCTCACATCTCCGTCTCTCTGCCTTCGCTGCCTCCAGCTCAGCTTTGGGGCGGTTATATTCTCCTGGTATTTCTCGGTCCAGAATTTCCTCCCAATTCCAATAGTCCAGTGTAGGTGGGTCCTGTTGTTGTTGCACACACTGCTTGATCCGATGTTGGTGGGGAATTCTGTCACGATCGTGTGGAGGAGAGACGGACCAAAACGCAGCATGTGGAAAATAAGCCATCTTCTTTTATTATTGAAGAAGGCAAAACGAAACAAAACACTTACAACCTAACAAAACAACAAACGACCGTGAAGCTATAAACGTAGTGCACACATACAGGCTACAAACGTTCACCATAGACAATTCCCCACCACAAACTAAAGCCTATGGCTACCCTAAATATGGCTCCCAATCAGAGACAACAGAAACCAGCTGTCTCTAATTGGGAACCCATTCAGGCAACCATAGACTTTCCTAGACAACTACACACAACATAGACACAGCTAGACAACTATACTAAACATAAACCCAACTACTCTAAATAAACCCCCTAAACCTTACAATCACCCTGGACACTACAAAACCCACATAAATACCCATGTCACACCCTGACCAAACTAAAAATAATAAAGAAAACAAAGAATACTAAGGCCAGGGCGTGACAGTCTCTGTCTGAGTGTTTGTGGATGTATGCTGCGCCTGGCTATTTGTGTTTCTGAGGTGTTCTACGTCATGCTTGGGTGTCCAGGTACATCTCTTGGTATCTGTGTTTGTACAGGTTGTAAGCGGTGTGTGTGTGTGTGTGTGCATGAGAGACAGAGAGAAAAAGGATAGAGTGTTTACACAACACAATGGAAATAGTTTTCCTGAGGCACAGCAGTACACAGTAGCCTATCTGTGGGTCCTGATGCACGCCAGTACACAGTAGCCTATCTGTGAGTCCTGATACATGCCAGTACACAGTAGCCTATCTGTGAGTCCTGATGCACGCCAGTACACAGTAGCCTATCTGTGAGTCCTGATGCACGCCAGTACACAGTAGCCTATCTGTGAGTCCTGATGCACGCCAGTACACAGTAGCCTATCTGTGAGTCCTGATGCATCCCAGTACACAGTAGCCTATCTGTGAGTCCTGATGCACACCAGTACACAGTAGCCTATCTGTGAGTCCTGATGCACGCCAGTACACAGTAGCCTATCTGTGAGTCCTGATGCACGCCAGTACACAGTAGCCTATCTGTGAGTCCTGATGCACGCCAGTACACAGTAGCCTATCTGGGAGTCCTGATGCACGCCAGTACACAGTAGCCTATCTGTGAGCCCTGATGCACGCCAGTACACAGTAGCCTATCTATGAGTCCTGATGCACGCCAGTACACAGTAGCCTATCTGTGAGTCCTGATGCACCCCAGTACACAGTAGCCTATCTGTGAGTCCTGATGCACGCCAGTACACAGTAGCCTATCTGTGAGTCCTGATGCACGCCAGTACACAGTAGCCTATCTGTGAGTCCTGATGCACGCCAGTACACAGTAGCCTATCTATGAGTCCGCATGTCCTGTCTTAGACTCTAAAGCAGGACTTAATGCCAGTGGACACTGCAATGACACAGACAACTAAATGTGACCTGTCGCACACACTGAGGTACACACACACACACACACACACAAACACCTGAGGTACAGACACACACAACAATGTGCAAGAGTGCATGAGCACGTATTCCACTAAGTCATTGAAAAGTAACCCACCACTTACGACTCCTCCCAAATCAATAGTCCTCCGTACCGCCGCCTCCGCTCCAACCTTACACTGTACATCTTTGAGAGGGAGGTTAAGGTCCTAGGACAGCCGAAGGAGAGACTCATTAATTGAGCTAAGATGTCTCCCTGTGCAGCCCAGTAAAGCATCATAGATACAATGTTAAAGAGATGAATGTATTGTCAGGCAAAGTCATTGAAATGGTTTTAGATAAGACATCTAACAGAATTTCACCTTCACGTCCCTTTACCCTACTCTTTTCAATCTTCTCAAGGATTCCCCTTGCCGCTTGAGATACGCCCTCTTTTTGTTTCCCAAAAGTTCTCCCTCTCTCATTTCCTAGCGTAGTGATCGGACCCCAGGGTAGTGTTAGTCCAGGTTAAACACCCACACTGGCAATGCTTGGACCAGACCAGGGGCAGTGTGTCTAATGGAGAAAGGTCAGTCAGACCACCAGCCAGCTACTAGCTTTCCCCTATTAAAGCCAGGCGTGTGAAGCTCAGCTCTGTTCTCTCTCTGACTGGTCATTGAATATACCCCGCGCTGCAGGCTAATTCATTACTTCTTCTTACATTGCCCCTATTCCACCAGAAACAGGAATCAGAGGGAAAAGAAGGATTGTGATTGAAAATAAAAACTATTATAAACTGCCAGCAAAGCACTGCAGTTGATGCTGAGGAGTGTGGTTGGAATGAAATATTCTATAGTTTTAGAAAATGTAATTGTATTACTTGACAGCCATATGACAGATGGGTGATTGGAGGTATTCTTGACCGAGGTAAAGGAATAGAGGTTGAGTTTAAATAAAGTCTGTCTGTCTGCCGAATAAGGAGAAGTCAGACAACATGCACATGACTGGATTTAAACACTGTTTATTGTGTTCAGGTATAATCACCTTGATTTAGGCTACAGCATCAAGATTTAATATATATATTTAAAAAATGTACAATAGTGCACTTGAGCTTAATCATAATCTGTAGTTTATTTTATATTTGACAACAAGATAAAACGTACCGCCAGCATACAGATAGCACACTTGCAGTACTTATCGTGTATAAAAAGTCTGGAATCCAAACTGACACAACAGAAATAAAACGTATGTTTTACACATTTACATGATCATCTTGGAACCGTAATGCAACAAAATACTATGGAATCAGTTACGTTGTGTTGGTGTCAAAAACGGCTATTTTTCCTCATTTTATCACAAAGACAGATGCAGAGACAATGGTGGAGGCTGTTTGTTTGGACAATTAATCTCCTTCTTATGATATGACTGGGAAATAAACAAGTGCAGCGGATGCACGTTAGACCTAGTATATCATCTATAACCATTCAATATGTTCAAAATCAACATTGTACACCGTGTACAAAACATTAAAGACACCTTCCTAATATTGAGTTGCAGTTGCAGACCCCCTTTGGCCCTTAAAAAACTCTAACTCAATATTAGGAAGGTGCCTTTAATGTTTTGTACACGGTGTATAATGTTGATTTTGAACATACTGAATGGTTATGGACTCTACAAGGTGTTGAAGGGTTCCACAGGGATGCTGGCCCATGTTGACTCCATTGCTTCCTACATTTGTGTGAAGGTGACTGGAAGTCCTTTGGGTGGTGGACCATTCTTGATACACACAGGAAACTGTTGAGCATGAAAAACCCAGCAAAGTCTTGCCCATTCACACTCTGAATGGCACACATACACAATCCATGTCTGAATAGTCTCAAGGCTTAGAAATCATTATTTAACCTGTCTCCTCCCCTTCATCTACACTGCTTGAAGTGTATTTAACAAGTGACGTTGCTCCTGAGCTGTTTACAGAAGCACATTATGCTGTAGACAAACAGTAGGAGAAAAATAAAACGTCATGGAGTATCATTCAACATTTCAAGTAGTTAATCTTAAAAACCCAGAGTCCTTCCTCATAAACATGTAGTCTATTCACGATGAACAGGAGAACGGAACATCTCTGTGGTAACATACAAAACGCAGTGAAACTGTAAGCAGCATGTTTGTGGATATTGGATATCCATGAGGGGCATGTAGAATCGTAGCCTATATGTACTGAGTTAGATAACTGAAACATGCTTCTATGAGTGTATTTGTAAGCAGAAGTTCTTGTTTCATTGCTTCTTTTCTGTTCCTGGTGGGTTTGTGAGGATTCTAAGGTTGCAAAATTCCAGTAACCCTAGGGAATTTTGCAACCCTCGGGCATTCTAAAACTGAGCCTCATGTTTAGAAGCCACCTTAAATACAATAACCATGTCTGTCTGTCTCTATCGCTTTGGTCTGTCGATGTCGTCGATGGCTGCCAGGAGTTTCTGCCGGGCCTTCTTGTTAATGTGAGAGCCCAGACACATGTTCACCAGGTTGGCCAGCTGCTTCATGGAGTACTCTTTGTGGAACAGACAGACAGACGTACACATATTATAGACAGAGAGCCTTCAATCTCAGATAGTCTTCAGTCTCAGATAGTCTTTGGTCTCAGACCATCTCAGATAGCATTTAGTCTCAGATAGCATTTAGTCTAAGATAGCCTTTAGTCTCAGATCGCCTTTAGTCTCAGACAATCTCAGATAGCCTTTAGTCTCAGATAGCCTTTAGTCTCAGATAGAATTTCGTCTCAGATAGCCTTTAGTCTCAGATAGCCTTTTGTCTCAGACAATCTCAGATAGCCTTTAGTCTCAGATAGCCTTTAGTCTCAGATAGAATTTCGTCTCAGATAGCCTTTAGTCTCAGATAGCCTTTTGTCTCAGATAGCCTGTACTCTCAGACAATCTCAGATATCCTTTAGTCTCAGATAGCCTTTAGTCTCAGATAGCCTTTTGTCTCAGATAGCCTTTAGTCTCAGATAGCATGTACTCTCAGACAATCTCAGATAGCCTTTACTCCCAGATAGCCTTTAGTCTCAGATAGCCTTTAGTCTCAGATAGCCTTTAGTCTCAGATAGCCTTTAGTCTCAGATAGAATTTCGTCTCAGATAGCCTTTAGTCTCAGATAGCCTTTTGTCTCAGATAGCCTGTACTCTCAGACAATCTCAGATATCCTTTAGTCTCAGATAGCCTTTAGTCTCAGATAGCCTTTAGTCTCAGATAGCCTTTAGTCTCAGATAGCCTTTAGTCTCAGATAGCCTTTAGTCTCAGATAGCCTTTCGTCTCAGATAGCCTTTTGTCTCAGATAGCCTTTTGTCTCAAGATAGCTTTTAGTCTCAGACAATCTCAGATAGCCTTTCGTCTCAGATAGCCTTTAGTCTCAGATAGCCTTTAGTCTCAGATAGCCTTTCGTCTCAGATAGCCTTTTGTCTCAGATAGCCTTTAGTCTCGAGATAGCTTTTAGTCTCAAGATAGCTTTTAGTCTCAAGATAGCTTTTAGTCTCAGATAGTCTTAAGTCTCAGACAATCTCAGATAACCGTTCGTCTCAGATAGCCTTTTGTCTCAGATAGCCTTTAGTCTCAGATAGTCTTTCGTCTCAGATAGCCTTTAGTCTCAGAACATCTCAGATAGATAGACTTTAGTCTCAGATAGCCTTTAGTCTCAGTCAATCTCAGATAGTCTTTAGTCTCAGATAGCCTTTCATCTCAGATAGCCTTTCGTCTCAGATAGCCTTTCGTCTCAGATAGCCTTTCGTCTCAGATAGCCTTTCGTCTCAGATAGCCTTTAGTCTCAGATAGCCTTTAGTCTCAGACAATCTCAGATAGTCTTTAGTCTCAGATAGCCTTTAGTCTCAGATAGCCTTAAGTCTCAGATAGCCTTTAGTCTCAAATAGCCTTTAGTCTCAGACTATCTCAGATAGCCTTTAGTCTTAGATAGCCTTTTTTTCTCAGATAGCCTTTAGTCTCAGATAGCATTTAGTCTCAGACAGCCTTTAGTCTCAGACAATCTCAGATAGTCTTTAGTATCAGATAACCTTTCGTCTCAGATAGCCTTTACTCTCAAGATAGCTTTTAGTCTCAAGATAGCTTTTAGTCTCAGATAGTCTTTAGTCTCAGACAATCTCAGATAGACTTTAGTCTCAGATAGCCTTTAGTCTTAGATTGCCTTTAGGCTCGAGATAGCTTTTAGTCTCAAGATAGCTTTTAGTCTCAGATAGTCTTTAGTCTCAGACAATCTCAGATAGCCTTTAGTCTCAGATAGCCTTTCGTCTCAGATAGCCTTTCGTCTCAGATAGCCTTTAGTCTCAGAAAATCTCAGATAGATAGACTTTAGTCTCAGATAGCCTTTAGTCTCAGTCAATCTCAGATAGTTATTAGTCTCAGATAACCTTTCATCTCAGATAGCCTTTCGTCTCAAGTAGCCTTTAGTCTCAGATAGCCTTTAGTCTCAGATAGTCTTTAGTCTCAGACAATCTCAGATAGTCTTTAGTCTCAGATAGTCTTTCGTCTCAGATAGCCTTTTGTCTCAGATAGCCTTTCGTCTCAGATAGCCTTTTGTCTCAGATAGCCTTTCGTCTCAGATAGCCTTTAGTCTCAGGATAGCTTTAAGTCTCAAGATAGCTTTTAGTCTCAGATAGTCTTTAGTCTCAGACAATTCCAGAATGCCTTTAGTCTCAGATAGTCTTTAGTCTCAGATAGCCTTTAGTCTCAGATAGCCTTTAGTTTCAGATAGCCTTTAGTCTCAGATAGCTTTTAGTCTCAGACAATCTCAGATAGTCTTTAGTCTCAGAACGTCTTCAGTCTCAGAAAGTATTCAGTCTCAGATCGTCTTCAGTCTCAGATCGTCTTCAGTCTCAGATCGTCTCAGATAGCATTAAGTCTCAGATAGCCTTTAGTCTCAGACAATCTCAGATATATAGCCTTTAGTCTAACATAGCCTTTAGTCTCAGTCAATCTCAGATAGTCTTTAGTCTCAGATAACCTTTCGTCTCAGATAACCTTTCGTCTCAGATAACCTTTCGTCTCAGATAGCCTTTAGTCTCAGATAGCCTTTCGTCTCAGATAGCCTTTAGTCTCAGATAGCCTTTAGTCTCAGATAGTCTTTAGTCTCAGACAATCTCAGATAGTCTTTAGTCTCAGATAGCCTTTAGTCTCAGATAGCTTTTAGTCTCGAGATAGCTTTTAGTCTCAGATAGTCTTTAGTCTCAGACAATCCCAGAGAGCCTTTAGTCTCAGATAGTCTTTAGTCTCAGATAGTCTTTAGTCTCATATAGCCTTTTGTCTCAGATAGCCTTTCGTCTCAGATAGCCTTTCGTCTCAGACAATCACAGATAGCCTTTAGTCTCAGATAGCCTTTAGTTTCAGATAGCCTTTAGTCTCAGACAATCTCAGATAGTCTTTAGTCTCAGATGGTCTTCAGTTTCAAATCGTCTTCAGTCTCAGATAGTATTCCGTCACAGATCTTTTTCAGTCTCAGATCGTCTTCAGTCTCAGATCGTCTCAGATAGCATTTAGTCTCAGATAGCCTTTAGTCTCAGACAATCTCAGATAGATAGCCTTTAGTCTCAAATAGCCTTTAGTCTCAGACAATCTCAGATAGTCTTTAGTCTCAGATAGCCTTTCGTCTCAGATAGCCTTTCGTCTCAGATAGCCTTTCATCTCAGATAGCCTTTAGTCTCAGATAGCCTTTAGTCTCAAATAACTTTAGTCTCACATAGCTTTTAGTCTGCTATAGCCTTTAGTCTCGAGATAGCTTTTAGTCTCAAGATAGCTTTTAGTCTCAGATAGTCTTTAGTCTCTACAATCCCAGATAGCCTTTAGTCTCAAATAGTCTTTATTATCAGATAGTCTTTAGTCTCAGATAGCCTTTTATCTCAGATAACCTTTAGTCTCAGATAGCCTTTAGTCTCAGACAATCTCAGATAGTCTTTAGTCTCAGATCGTCTTCAGTCTCAGATCGTCTTCAGTCTCAGAACGTCTTCAGTCTCAGATCGTCTCAGATAGCATTTAGTCTCAGATAGACTTTAGTCTCAGACAATCTCAGATAGTTAGCCTTTAGTCTCAAATAGCTTGTAGTCTCATATAGCCTTTAGTCTCAGACCATCTCAGATAGCCTTTAGTCTCAGATAGCCTTTTTTTTCTCAGATAGCCTTTAGTCTCAGATAGCATTTAGTCTCAGACAGCCTTTAGTCTCAGACAATCTCAGATAGTCTTTAGTATCAGATAACCTTTCGTCTCAGATAGCCTTTACTCTCAAGATAGCTTTTAGTCTCAAGATAGCTTTTAGTCTCAGATAGTCTTTAGTCTCAGACAATCTCAGATAGACTTTAGTCTCAGATAGCCTTTAGTCTTAGATTGCCTTTAGGCTCGAGATAGCTTTTAGTCTCAAGATAGCTTTTAGTCTCAGATAGTCTTTAGTCTCAGACAATCTCAGATAGCCTTTAGTCTCAGATAGCCTTTAGTCTCAGAAAATCTCAGATAGATAGACTTTAGTCTCAGATAGCCTTTAGTCTCAGAAAATCTCAGATAGATAGACTTTAGTCTCAGATAGCCTTTAGTCTCAGTCAATCTCAGATAGTTATTAGTCTCAGATAACCTTTCATCTCAGATAGCCTTTCGTCTCAAGTAGCATTTAGTCTCAGATAGCCTTTAGTCTCAGATAGTCTTTAGTCTCAGACAATCTCAGATAGTCTTTAGTCTCAGATAGCCTTTCGTCTCAGATAGCCTTTTGTCTCAGATAGCCTTTCGTCTCAGATAGCCTTTAGTCTCAGATAGCCTTTCGTCTCAGACAATCACAGATAGCCTTTAGTCTCAGATAGCCTTTAGTTTCAGATAGCCTTTAGTCTCAGACAATCTCAGATAGTCTTTAGTCTCAGATGGTCTTCAGTTTCAAATCGTCTTCAGTCTCAGATAGTATTCCGTCACAGATCTTTTTCAGTCTCAGATCGTCTTCAGTCTCAGATCGTCTCAGATAGCATTTAGTCTCAGATAGCCTTTAGTCTCAGACAATCTCAGATAGATAGCATTTAGTCTCAAATAGCCTTTAGTCTCAGACAATCTCAGATAGTCTTTAGTCTCAGATAGCCTTTCGTCTCAGATAGCCTTTCGTCTCAGATAGCCTTTCATCTCAGATAGCCTTTAGTCTCAGATAGCCTTTAGTCTCAAATAACTTTAGTCTCAGATAGCTTTTAGTCTCAGATAGCCTTTAGTCTCGAGATAGCTTTTAGTCTCAAGATAGCTTTTAGTCTCAGATAGTCTTTAGTCTCTACAATCCCAGATAGCCTTTAGTCTCAAATAGTCTTTATTCTCAGATAGTCTTTAGTCTCAGATAGCCTTTTATCTCAGATAACCTTTAGTCTCAGATAGCCTTTAGTCTCAGACAATCTCAGATAGTCTTTAGTCTCAGATCGTCTTCAGTCTCAGATCATCTTCAGTCTCAGAACGTCTTCAGTCTCAGATCGTCTCAGATAGCATTTAGTCTCAGATAGACTTTAGTCTCAGACAATCTCAGATAGTTAGCCTTTAGTCTCAAATAGCCTGTAGTCTCATATAGCCTTTAGTCTCAGACTATCTCAGATAGCCTTTAGTCTCAGATAGACTTTTTTTTCTCAGATAGCCTTTAGTCTCAGATAGCATTTAGTCTCAGACAGCCTTTAGTCTCAGACAATCTCAGATAGTCTTTAGTATCAGATAACCTTTCGTCTCAGATAGCCTTTACTCTCAAGATAGCTTTAAGTCTCAAGATAGCTTTTAGTCTCAGATAGTCTTTAGTCTCAGACAATCTCAGATAGACTTTAGTCTCAGATAGCCTTTAGTCTTAGATTGCCTTTAGGCTCGAGATAGCTTTTAGTCTCAAGATAGCTTTTAGTCTCAGATAGTCTTTAGTCTCAGACAATCTCAGATAGCCTTTAGTCTCAGATAACCTTTCGTCTCAGATAGCCTTTCGTCTCAGATAGCCTTTAGTATCAGAAAATCTCAGATAGATAGACTTTAGTCTCAGATAGCCTTTAGTCTCAGAAAATCTCAGATAGATAGACTTTAGTCTCAGATAGCCTTTAGTCTCAGTCAATCTCAGATAGTTATTAGTCTCAGATAACCTTTCATCTCAGATAGCCTTTCGTCTCAAGTAGCCTTTAGTCTCAGATAGCCTTTAGTCTCAGATAGTCTTTAGTCTCAGACAATTCCAGAATGCCTTTAGTCTCAGATAGTCTTTAGTCTCAGATAGCCTTTAGTCTCAGATAGCCTTTAGTTTCAGATAGCCTTTAGTCTCAGAAAGCTTTTAGTCTCAGACAATCTCAGATAGTCTTTAGTCTCAGAACGTCTTCAGTCTCAGAAAGTATTCAGTCTCAGATCGTCTTCAGTCTCAGATCGTCTTCAGTCTCAGATCGTCTCAGATAGCATTTAGTCTCAGATAGCCTTTAGTCTCAGACAATCTCAGATATATAGCCTTTAGTCTAACATAGCCTTTAGTCTCAGACAATCTCAGATAGTCTTTAGTCTCAGATAGCCTTAAGTCTCAGATAGCCTTTAGTCTCAGATAGCTTTTAGTCTCGAGATAGCTTTTAGTCTCAGATAGTCTTTAGTCTCAGATAGTCTTTAGTCTCATATAGCCTTTTGTCTCAGATAGCCTTTCGTCTCAGATAGCCTTTCGTCTCAGACAATCACAGATAGCCTTTAGTCTCAGATAGCCTTTAGTTTCAGATAGCCTTTAGTCTCAGACAATCTCAGATAGTCTTTAGTCTCAGATGGTCTTCAGTTTCAAATCGTCTTCAGTGTCAGATAGTATTCCGTCACAGATCTTTTTCAGTCTCAGATCGTCTTCAGTCTCAGATCGTGTCAGATAGCATTTAGTCTCAGATAGCCTTTAGTCTCAGACAATCTCAGATAGATAGCCTTTAGTCTCAAATAGCCTTTAGTCTCAGACAATCTCAGATAGTCTTTAGTCTCAGATAGCCTTTCGTCTCAGATAGCCTTTCGTCTCAGATAGCCTTTCATCTCAGATAGCCTTTAGTCTCAGATAGCCTTTAGTCTCAAATAACTTTAGTCTCAGATAGCTTTTAGTCTCAGATAGCCTTTAGTCTCGAGATAGCTTTTAGTCTCAAGATAGCTTTTAGTCTCAGATAGTCTTTAGTCTCTACAATCCCAGATAGCCTTTAGTCTCAAATAGTCTTTAGTTTCAGATAGTCTTTAGTCTCAGATAGCCTTTTATCTCAGATAACCTTTAGTCTCAGATAGCCTTTAGTCTCAGACAATCTCAGATCGTCTTCAGTCTCAGATCGTCTTCAGTCTCAGATCGTCTTCAGTCTCAGATCGTCTCAGATAGCATTTAGTCTCAGATAGACTTTAGTCTCAGACAATCTCAGATAGTTAGCCTTTAGTCTCAAATAGCCTGTAGTCTCAGATAGCCTTTAGTCTCAGACTATCTCAGATAGCCTTTAGTCTTAGATAGCCTTTTTTTTCTCAGATAGCCTTTAGTCTCAGATAGCATTTAGTCTCAGACAGCCTTTAGTCTCAGACAATCTCAGATAGTCTTTACTATCAGATAACCTTTCGTCTCAGATAGCATTTACTCTCAAGATAGCTTTTAGTCTCAAGATAGCTTTTAGTCTCAGATAGTCTTTAGTCTCAGACAATCTCAGATAGACTTTAGTCTCAGATAGCCTTTAGTCTTAGATTGCCTTTAGGCTCGAGATAGCTTTTAGTCTCAAGATAGCTTTTAGTCTCAGATAGTCTTTAGTCTCAGACAATCTCAGATAGCCTTTAGTGTCAGATAGCCTTTCGTCTCAGATAGCCTTTAGTCTCAGATAGTCTTTAGTCTCAGACAATCTCAGATAGTCTTTAGTCTCAGATAGTCTTTAGTGTCAGATAGCCTTTTGTCTCAGATAGCCTTTCGTCTCAGATAGCCTTTTGTCTCAGATAGCCTTTCGTCTCAGATAGCCTTTAGTCTCAGGATAGCTTTAAGTCTCAAGATAGCTTTTAGTCTCAGATAGTCTTTAGTCTCAGACAATTCCAGAATGCCTTTAGTCTCAGATAGTCTTTAGTCTCAGATAGCCTTTTGTCTCAGATAGCCTTTAGTTTCAGATAGCCTTTAGTCTCAGATAGCTTTTAGTCTCAGACAATCTCAGATAGTCTTTAGTCTCAGAACGTCTTCAGTCTCAGAAAGTATTCAGTCTCAGATCGTCTTCAGTCTCAGATCGTCTTCAGTCTCAGATCGTCTCAGATAGCATTTAGTCTCAGATAGCCTTTAGTCTCAGACAATCTCAGATACATAGCCTTTAGTCTAACAAAGCCTTTAGTCTCAGACAATCTCAGATAGTCTTTAGTCTCAGATAGCCTTTCGTCTCAGGTAGCCTTTAGTCTCAGATAGTCTTTAGTCTCAGATAGCCTTTAGTCTCAGATAGCCTTTAGTTTCAGATAGCCTTTAGTCTCAGATAGCCTTTACTCTCAAGATAGCTTTTAGTCTCAAGATAGCTTTTAGTCTCAGATAGTCTTTAGTCTCAGACAATCTCAGATAGACTTTAGTCTCAGATAGCCTTTAGTCTTAGATTGCCTTTAGGCTCGAGATAGCTTTTAGTCTCAAGATAGCTTTTAGTTTCAGATAGTCTTTAGTCTCAGACAATCTCAGATAGCCTTTAGTCTCAGATAGCCTTTCGTCTCAGATAGCCTTTAGTCTCAGATAGCCTTTAGTCTCAGAAAATCTCAGATAGATAGACTTTAGTCTCAGATAGCCTTTAGTCTCAGTCAATCTCAGATAGTTATTAGTCTCAGATAACCTTTAATCTCAGATAGCCTTTCGTCTCAAGTAGCCTTTAGTCTCAGACAGCCTTTAGTCTCAGATAGTCTTTAGTCTCAGACAATCTCAGATAGTCTTTAGTCTCAGATAGTCTTTAGTCTCAGATAGCCTTTTGTCTCAGATAGCCTTTCGTCTCAGATAGCCTTTTGTCTCAGATAGCCTTTCGTCTCAGATAGCCTTTAGTCTCAGGATAGCTTTAAGTCTCAAGATAGCTTTTAGTCTCAGATAGTCTTTAGTCTCAGACAATTCCAGAATGCCTTTAGTCTCAGATAGTCTTTAGTCTCAGATCGCCTTTTGTCTCAGATAGCCTTTAGTTTCAGATAGCCTTTAGTCTCAGATAGCTTTTAGTCTCAGACAATCTCAGATAGTCTTTAGTCTCAGAACGTCTTCAGTCTCAGAAAGTATTCAGTCTCAGATCGTCTTCAGTCTCAGATCGTCTTCAGTCTCAGATCGTCTCAGATAGCATTTAGTCTCAGATAGCCTTTAGTCTCAGACAATCTCAGATATATAGCCTTTAGTCTAACATAGCCTTTAGTCTCAGTCAATCTCAGATAGTCTTTAGTCTCAGATAACCTTTCGTCTCAGATAACCTTTCGTCTCAGATAACCTTTCGTCTCAGATAGCCTTTAGTCTCAGATAGCCTTTCGTCTCAGATAGTCTTTAGTCTCAGATAGCCTTTAGTCTCAGATAGCCTTAAGTCTCAGATAGCCTTTAGTCTCAGATAGCTTTTAGTCTCGAGATAGCGTTTAGTCTCAGATAGTCTTTAGTCTCAGACAATCCCAGATAGCCTTTAGTCTCAGATAGTCTTTAGTCTCAGATAGTCTTTAGTCTCATATAGCCTTTTGTCTCAGATAGCCTTTCGTCTCAGATAGCCTTTCGTCTCAGACAATCACAGATAGCCTTTAGTCTCAGATAGCCTTTAGTTTCAGATAGCCTTTAGTCTCAGACAATCTCAGATAGTCTTTAGTCTCAGATGGTCTTCAGTTTCAAATCGTCTTCAGTCTCAGATAGTATTCCGTCACAGATCTTTTTCAGTCTCAGATCGTCTTCAGTCTCAGATCGTCTCAGATAGCATTTAGTCTCAGATAGCCTTTAGTCTCAGACAATCTCAGATAGATAGCCTTTAGTCTCAAATAGCCTTTAGTCTCAGACAATCTCAGATAGTCTTTAGTCTCAGATAGCCTTTCGTCTCAGATAGCCTTTCGTCTCAGATAGCCTTTCATCTCAGATAGCCTTTAGTCTCAGATAGCCTTTAGTCTCAAATAACTTTAGTCTCAGATAGCTTTTAGTCTCAGATAGCCTTTAGTCTCGAGATAGCTTTTAGTCTCAAGATAGCTTTTAGTCTCAGATAGTCTTTAGTCTCTACAATCCCAGATAGCCTTTAGTCTCAAATAGTCTTTATTCTCAGATAGTCTTTAGTCTCAGATAGCCTTTTATCTCAGATAACCTTTAGTCTCAGATAGCCTTTAGTCTCAGACAATCTCAGATAGTCTTTAGTCTCAGATCGTCTTCAGTCTCAGATCGTCTTCAGTCTCAGAACGTTTTCAGTCTCAGATCGTCTCAGATAGCATTTAGTCTCTGATAGACTTTAGTCTCAGACAATCTCAGATAGTTAGCCTTTAGTCTCAAATAGCCTGTAGTCTCATATAGCCTTTAGTCTCAGACTATCTCAGATAGCCTTTAGTCTCAGATAGCCTTTTTTTTCTCAGATAGCCTTTAGTCTCAGATAGCATTTAGTCTCAGACAGCCTTTAGTCTCAGACAATCTCAGATAGTCTTTAGTATCAGATAACCTTTCGTCTCAGATTGCCTTCACTCTCAAGATAGCTTTAAGTCTCAAGATAGCTTTTAGTCTCAGATAGTCTTTAGTCTCAGACAATCTCAGATAGACTTTAGTCTCAGATAGCCTTTAGTCTTAGATTGCCTTTAGGCTCGAGATAGCTTTTAGTCTCAAGATAGCTTTTAGTCTCAGATAGTCTTTAGTCTCAGACAATCTCAGATAGCCTTTAGTCTCAGATAGCCTTTCGTCTCAGATAGCCTTTCGTCTCAGATAGCCTTTAGTCTCAGAAAATCTCAGATAGATAGACTTTAGTCTCAGATAGCCTTTAGTCTCAGAAAATCTCAGATAGATAGACTTTAGTCTCAGATAGCCTTTAGTCTCAGTCAATCTCAGATAGTTATTAGTCTCAGATAACCTTTCATCTCAGATAGCCTTTCGTCTCAAGTAGCCTTTAGTCTCAGATAGCCTTTAGTCTCAGATAGTCTTTAGTCTCAGACAATCTCAGATAGTCTTTAGTCTCAGATAGCCTTTTGTCTCAGATAGCCTTTCGTCTCAGATAGCCTTTTGTCTCAGATAGCCTTTCGTCTCAGATAGCCTTTAGTCTCAGGATAGCTTTTAGTCTCAAGATAGCTTTTAGTCTCAGATAGTCTTTAGTCTCAGACAATCTCAGATAGCCTTTAGTCTCAGATAGCCTTTCGTCTCAGATAGCCTTTCGTCTCAGATAGCCTTTAGTCTCAGAAAATCTCAGATAGATAGACTTTAGTCTCAGATAGCCTTTAGTCTCAGTCAATCTCAGATAGTTATTAGTCTCAGATAACCTTTAATCTCAGATATCCTTTCGTCTCAAGTAGCCTTTAGTCTCAGATAGCCTTTAGTCTCAGATAGTCTTTAGTCTCAGACAATCTCAGATAGTCTTTAGTCTCAGATAGTCTTTAGTCTCAGATAGCCTTTTGTCTCAGATAGCCTTTCGTCTCAGATAGCCTTTTGTCTCAGATAGCCTTTCGTCTCAGATAGCCTTTAGTCTCAGGATAGCTTTAAGTCTCAAGATAGCTTTTAGTCTCAGATAGTCTTTAGTCTCAGACAATTCCAGAATGCCTTTAGTCTCAGATAGTCTTTAGTCTCAGATAGCCTTTAGTCTCAGATAGCCTTTAGTTTCAGATAGCCTTTAGTCTCAGATAGCTTTTAGTCTCAGACAATCTCAGATAGTCTTTAGTCTCAGAACGTCTTCAGTCTCAGAAAGTATTCAGTCTCAGATCGTCTTCAGTCTCAGATCGTCTTCAGTCTCAGATCGTCTCAGATAGCATTTAGTCTCAGATAGCCTTTAGTCTCAGACAATCTCAGATATATAGCCTTTAGTCTAACATAGCCTTTAGTCTCAGTCAATCTCAGATAGTCTTTAGTCTCAGATAACCTTTCGTCTCAGATAACCTTTCGTCTCAGATAACCTTTCGTCTCAGATAGCCTTTAGTCTCAGATAGCCTTTCGTCTCAGATAGCCTTTAGTCTCAGATAGCCTTTAGTCTCAGATAGCCTTTAGTCTCAGATAGTCTTTAGTCTCAGACAATCTCAGATAGTCTTTAGTCTCAGATAGCCTTTAGTCTCAGATAGCCTTAAGTCTCAGATAGCCTTTAGTCTCAGATAGCTTTTAGTCTCGAGATAGCGTTTAGTCTCAGATAGTCTTTAGTCTCAGACAATCCCAGATAGCCTTTAGTCTCAGATAGTCTTTAGTCTCAGATAGTCTTTAGTCTCATATAGCCTTTTGTCTCAGATAGCCTTTCGTCTCAGATAGCCTTTCGTCTCAGACAATCACACATAGCCTTTAGTCTCAGATAGCCTTTAGTTTCAGATAGCCTTTAGTCTCAGACAATCTCAGATAGTCTTTAGTCTCAGATGGTCTTCAGTTTCAAATCGTCTTCAGTCTCAGATAGTATTCCGTCACAGATCTTTTTCAGTCTCAGATCGTCTTCAGTCTCAGATCGTCTCAGATAGCATTTAGTCTCAGATAGCCTTTAGTCTCAGACAATCTCAGATAGATAGCCTTTAGTCTCAAATAGCCTTTAGTCTCAGACAATCTCAGATAGTCTTTAGTCTCAGATAGCCTTTCGTCTCAGATAGCCTTTCGTCTCAGATAGCCTTTCATCTCAGATAGCCTTTAGTCTCAGATAGCCTTTAGTCTCAAATAACTTTAGTCTCAGATAGCTTTTAGTCTCAGATAGCCTTTAGTCTCGAGATAGCTTTTAGTCTCAAGATAGCTTTTAGTCTCAGATAGTCTTTAGTCTCTACAATCCCAGATAGCCTTTAGTTTCAAATAGTCTTTATTCTCAGATAGTCTTTAGTCTCAGATAGCCTTTTATCTCAGATAACCTTTAGTCTCAGATAGCCTTTAGTCTCAGACAATCTCAGATAGTCTTTAATCTCAGATCGTCTTCAGTCTCAGATCGTCTTCAGTCTCAGAACGTCTTCAGTCTCAGATCGTCTCAGATAGCATTTAGTCTCAGATAGACTTTAGTCTCAGACAATCTCAGATAGTTAGCCTTTAGTCTCAAATAGCCTGTAGTCTCATATAGCCTTTAGTCTCAGACTATCTCAGATAGCCTTTAGTCTCAGATAGCCTTTTTTTTCTCAGATAGCCTTTAGTCTCAGATAGCATTTAGTCTCAGACAGCCTTTAGTCTCAGACAATCTCAGATAGTCTTTAGTATCAGATAACCTTTCGTCTCAGATAGCCTTTACTCTCAAGATAGCTTTAAGTCTCAAGATAGCTTTTAGTCTCAGATAGTCTTTAGTCTCAGACAATCTCAGATAGACTTTAGTCTCAGATAGCCTTTAGTCTTAGATTGCCTTTAGGCTCGAGATAGCTTTTAGTCTCAAGATAGCTTTTAGTCTCAGATAGTCTTTAGTCTCAGACAATCTCAGATAGCCTTTAGTCTCAGATAGCCTTTCGTCTCAGATAGCCTTTCGTCTCAGATAGCCTTTAGTCTCAGAAAATCTCAGATAGATAGACTTTAGTCTCAGATAGCCTTTAGTCTCAGAAAATCTCAGATAGATAGACTTTAGTCTCAGATAGCCTTTAGTCTCAGTCAATCTCAGATAGTTATTAGTCTCAGATAACCTTTCATCTCAGATAGCCTTTCGTCTCAAGTAGCCTTTAGTCTCAGATAGCATTTAGTCTCAGATAGTCTTTAGTCTCAGACAATCTCAGATAGTCTTTAGTCTCAGATAGCCTTTTGTCTCAGATAGCCTTTCGTCTCAGATAGCCTTTTGTCTCAGATAGCCTTTCGTCTCAGATAGCCTTTAGTCTCAGGATAGCTTTAAGTCTCAAGATAGCTTTTAGTCTCAGATAGTCTTTAGTCTCAGACAATTCCAGAATGCCTTTAGTCTCAGATAGTCTTTAGTCTCAGATAGCCTTTAGTCTCAGATAGCCTTTAGTTTCAGATAGCCTTTAGTCTCAGATAGCTTTTAGTCTCAGACAATCTCAGATAGTCTTTAGTCTCAGAACGTCTTCAGTCTCAGAAAGTATTCAGTCTCAGATCGTCTTCAGTCTCAGATCGTCTTCAGTCTCAGATCGTCTCAGATAGCATTTAGTCTCAGATAGCCTTTAGTCTCAGACAATCTCAGATATATAGCCTTTAGTCTAACATAGCCTTTAGTCTCAGACAATCTCAGATAGTCTTTAGTCTCAGATAGCCTTAAGTCTCAGATAGCCTTTAGTCTCAGATAGCTTTTAGTCTCGAGATAGCTTTTAGTCTCAGATAGTCTTTAGTCTCAGACAATCCCAGATAGCCTTTAGTCTCAGATAGTCTTTAGTCTCAGATAGTCTTTAGTCTCATATAGCCTTTTGTCTCAGATAGCCTTTCGTCTCAGATAGCCTTTCGTCTCAGACAATCACAGATAGCCTTTAGTCTCAGATAGCCTTTAGTTTCAGATAGCCTTTAGTCTCAGACAATCTCAGATAGTCTTTAGTCTCAGATGGTCTTCAGTTTCAAATCGTCTTCAGTGTCAGATAGTATTCCGTCACAGATCTTTTTCAGTCTCAGATCGTCTTCAGTCTCAGATCGTGTCAGATAGCATTTAGTCTCAGATAGCCTTTAGTCTCAGACAATCTCAGATAGATAGCCTTTAGTCTCCAATAGCCTTTAGTCTCAGACAATCTCAGATAGTCTTTAGTCTCAGATAGCCTTTCGTCTCAGATAGCCTTTCGTCTCAGATAGCCTTTCATCTCAGATAGCCTTTAGTCTCAGATAGCCTTTAGTCTCAAATAACTTTAGTCTCAGATAGCTTTTAGTCTCAGATAGCCTTTAGTCTCGAGATAGCTTTTAGTCTCAAGATAGCTTTTAGTCTCAGATAGTCTTTAGTCTCTACAATCCCAGATAGCCTTTAGTCTCAAATAGTCTTTAGTCTCAGATAGTCTTTAGTCTCAGATAGCCTTTTATCTCAGATAACCTTTAGTCTCAGATAGCCTTTAGTCTCAGACAATCTCAGATCGTCTTCAGTCTCAGATCGTCTTCAGTCTCAGATCGTCTTCAGTCTCAGATCGTCTCAGATAGCATTTAGTCTCAGATAGACTTTAGTCTCAGACAATCTCAGATAGTTAGCCTTTAGTCTCAAATAGCCTGTAGTCTCAGATAGCCTTTAGTCTCAGACTATCTCAGATAGTCTTTACTATCAGATAACCTTTCGTCTCAGATAGCATTTACTCTCAAGATAGCTTTTAGTCTCAAGATAGCTTTTAGTCTCAGATAGTCTTTAGTCTCAGACAATCTCAGATAGACTTTAGTCTCAGATAGCCTTTAGTCTTAGATTGCCTTTAGGCTCGAGATAGCTTTTAGTCTCAAGATAGCTTTTAGTCTCAGATAGTCTTTAGTCTCAGACAATCTCAGATAGCCTTTAGTCTCAGATAGCCTTTCGTCTCAGATAGCCTTTAGTCTCAGATAGTCTTTAGTCTCAGACAATCTCAGATAGTCTTTAGTCTCAGATAGTCTTTAGTGTCAGATAGCCTTTTGTCTCAGATAGCCTTTCGTCTCAGATAGCCTTTTGTCTCAGATAGCCTTTCGTCTCAGATAGCCTTTAGTCTCAGGATAGCTTTAAGTCTCAAGATAGCTTTTAGTCTCAGATAGTCTTTAGTCTCAGACAATTCCAGAATGCCTTTAGTCTCAGATAGTCTTTAGTCTCAGATAGCCTTTTGTCTCAGATAGCCTTTTGTCTCAGATAGCCTTTAGTCTCAGATAGCTTTTAGTCTCAGACAATCTCAGATAGTCTTTAGTCTCAGAACGTCTTCAGTCTCAGAAAGTATTCAGTCTCAGATCGTCTTCAGTCTCAGATCGTCTTCAGTCTCAGATCGTCTCAGATAGCATTTAGTCTCAGATAGCCTTTAGTCTCAGACAATCTCAGATACATAGCCTTTAGTCTAACATAGCCTTTAGTCTCAGACAATCTCAGATAGTCTTTAGTCTCAGATAGCCTTTTGTCTCAGGTAGCCTTTAGTCTCAGATAGTCTTTAGTCTCAGATAGCCTTTCGTCTCAGATAGCCTTTAGTTTCAGATAGCCTTTAGTGTCAGATAGCCTTTAGTCTCAGACAATCTCAGATAGTCTTTAGTCTCAGAACGTCTTCAGTCTCAGAAAGTATTCAGTCTCAGATCGTCTTCAGTCTCAGATCGTCTTCAGTCTCAGATCGTCTCAGATAGCATTTAGTCTCAGATAGCCTTTAGTCTCAGACAATCTCAGATATATAGCCTTTAGTCTCACATAGCCTTTAGTCTCAGACAATCTCAGATAGTCTTTAGTCTCAGATAGCCTTTCGTCTCAGATAACCTTTCGTCTCAGATAGCCTATCGTCTCAGATATCATTTAGTCTCAGATAGCCTTTCGTCTCAGATAGCCTTTAGTCTCAGACAATCCCAGATAGCCTTTAGTCTCAGATAGCCTTCAGTCTCAGATAGCCTTTAGTCTCAGATAGCCTTTAGTCTCAGATAGCTTATAGTCTCGAGTTAGCTTTTAGTCTCAGATAGTCTTTACTCTCAGACTATCCCAGATAGCCTTTAGTCTCAGATAGTCTTTAGTCTCAGATAGTCTTTAGTCTCAGATAGCCTTTAGTCTCAGATAGCCTTTTGTCTCAGATAGCCTTTTGTCTCAGATAGTCTTTAGTCTCAGATAGCCTTCAGTTTCAAGATAGCTTTTAGTCTCAAGATAGCTTTTATTCTCAGATAGTCTTTAGTCTCTACAATCCCAGATAGTCTTTAGTCTCAGATAGTCTTTAGTCTCAGATGGCCTTTTATCTCAGATAGCTTTTAGTCTCGAGATAGCTTTTAGTCTCAGATAGTCTTTAGTCTCAGATCGTCTTCAGTCTCAGATCGTCTCAGATAGCATTTAGTCTCAGATAGCCTTTAGTCTCAGACAATCTCAGATATATAGCCTTTAGTCTCACATAGCCTTTAGTCTCAGACAATCTCAGATAGTCTTTAGTCTCAGATAGCCTTTAGTCTCAGACAATCTCAGATATATAGCCTTTAGTCTAACATAGCCTTTAGTCTCAGTCAATCTCAGATAGTCTTTAGTCTCAGATAACCTTTCGTCTCAGATAACCTTTCGTCTCAGATAACCTTTCGTCTCAGATAGCCTTTAGTCTCAGATAGCCTTTCGTCTCAGATAGCCTTTAGTCTCAGATAGCCTTTAGTCTCAGATAGCCTTTAGTCTCAGATAGTCTTTAGTCTCAGACAATCTCAGATAGTCTTTAGTCTCAGATAGCCTTTAGTCTCAGATAGCCTTAAGTCTCAGATAGCCTTTAGTCTCAGATAGCTTTTAGTCTCGAGATAGCGTTTAGTCTCAGATAGTCTTTAGTCTCAGACAATCCCAGATAGCCTTTAGTCTCAGATAGTCTTTAGTCTCAGATAGTCTTTAGTCTCATATAGCCTTTTGTCTCAGATAGCCTTTCGTCTCAGATAGCCTTTCGTCTCAGACAATCACACATAGCCTTTAGTCTCAGATAGCCTTTAGTTTCAGATAGCCTTTAGTCTCAGACAATCTCAGATAGTCTTTAGTCTCAGATGGTCTTCAGTTTCAAATCGTCTTCAGTCTCAGATAGTATTCCGTCACAGATCTTTTTCAGTCTCAGATCGTCTTCAGTCTCAGATCGTCTCAGATAGCATTTAGTCTCAGATAGCCTTTAGTCTCAGACAATCTCAGATAGATAGCCTTTAGTCTCAAATAGCCTTTAGTCTCAGACAATCTCAGATAGTCTTTAGTCTCAGATAGCCTTTCGTCTCAGATAGCCTTTCGTCTCAGATAGCCTTTCATCTCAGATAGCCTTTAGTCTCAGATAGCCTTTAGTCTCAAATAACTTTAGTCTCAGATAGCTTTTAGTCTCAGATAGCCTTTAGTCTCGAGATAGCTTTTAGTCTCAAGATAGCTTTTAGTCTCAGATAGTCTTTAGTCTCTACAATCCCAGATAGCCTTTAGTTTCAAATAGTCTTTATTCTCAGATAGTCTTTAGTCTCAGATAGCCTTTTATCTCAGATAACCTTTAGTCTCAGATAGCCTTTAGTCTCAGACAATCTCAGATAGTCTTTAATCTCAGATCGTCTTCAGTCTCAGATCGTCTTCAGTCTCAGAACGTCTTCAGTCTCAGATCGTCTCAGATAGCATTTAGTCTCAGATAGACTTTAGTCTCAGACAATCTCAGATAGTTAGCCTTTAGTCTCAAATAGCCTGTAGTCTCATATAGCCTTTAGTCTCAGACTATCTCAGATAGCCTTTAGTCTCAGATAGCCTTTTTTTTCTCAGATAGCCTTTAGTCTCAGATAGCATTTAGTCTCAGACAGCCTTTAGTCTCAGACAATCTCAGATAGTCTTTAGTATCAGATAACCTTTCGTCTCAGATAGCCTTTACTCTCAAGATAGCTTTAAGTCTCAAGATAGCTTTTAGTCTCAGATAGTCTTTAGTCTCAGACAATCTCAGATAGACTTTAGTCTCAGATAGCCTTTAGTCTTAGATTGCCTTTAGGCTCGAGATAGCTTTTAGTCTCAAGATAGCTTTTAGTCTCAGATAGTCTTTAGTCTCAGACAATCTCAGATAGCCTTTAGTCTCAGATAGCCTTTCGTCTCAGATAGCCTTTAGTCTCAGAAAATCTCAGATAGATAGACTTTAGTCTCAGATAGCCTTTAGTCTCAGAAAATCTCAGATAGATAGACTTTAGTCTCAGATAGCCTTTAGTCTCAGTCAATCTCAGATAGTTATTAGTCTCAGATAACCTTTCATCTCAGATAGCCTTTCGTCTCAAGTAGCCTTTAGTCTCAGATAGCCTTTAGTCTCAGATAGTCTTTAGTCTCAGACAATCTCAGATAGTCTTTAGTCTCAGATAGCCTTTTGTCTCAGATAGCCTTTCGTCTCAGATAGCCTTTTGTCTCAGATAGCCTTTCGTCTCAGATAGCCTTTAGTCTCAGGATAGCTTTAAGTCTCAAGATAGCTTTTAGTCTCAGAGAGTCTTTAGTCTCAGACAATTCCAGAATGCCTTTAGTCTCAGATAGTCTTTAGTCTCAGATAGCCTTTAGTCTCAGATAGCCTTTAGTTTCAGATAGCCTTTAGTCTCAGATAGCTTTTAGTCTCAGACAATCTCAGATAGTCTTTAGTCTCAGAACGTCTTCAGTCTCAGAAAGTATTCAGTCTCAGATCGTCTTCAGTCTCAGATCGTCTTCAGTCTCAGATCGTCTCAGATAGCATTTAGTCTCAGATAGCCTTTAGTCTCAGACAATCTCAGATATATAGCCTTTAGTCTAACATAGCCTTTAGTCTCAGACAATCTCAGATAGTCTTTAGTCTCAGATAGCCTTAAGTCTCAGATAGCCTTTAGTCTCAGATAGCTTTTAGTCTCGAGATAGCTTTTAGTCTCAGATAGTCTTTAGTCTCAGACAATCCCAGATAGCCTTTAGTCTCAGATAGTCTTTAGTCTCAGATAGTCTTTAGTCTCATATAGCCTTTTGTCTCAGATAGCCTTTCGTCTCAGATAGCCTTTCGTCTCAGACAATCACAGATAGCCTTTAGTCTCAGATAGCCTTTAGTTTCAGATAGCCTTTAGTCTCAGACAATCTCAGATAGTCTTTAGTCTCAGATGGTCTTCAGTTTCAAATCGTCTTCAGTGTCAGATAGTATTCCGTCACAGATCTTTTTCAGTCTCAGATCGTCTTCAGTCTCAGATCGTGTCAGATAGCATTTAGTCTCAGATAGCCTTTAGTCTCAGACAATCTCAGATAGATAGCCTTTAGTCTCCAATAGCCTTTAGTCTCAGACAATCTCAGATAGTCTTTAGTCTCAGATAGCCTTTCGTCTCAGATAGCCTTTCGTCTCAGATAGCCTTTCATCTCAGATAGCCTTTAGTCTCAGATAGCCTTTAGTCTCAAATAACTTTAGTCTCAGATAGCTTTTAGTCTCAGATAGCCTTTAGTCTCGAGATAGCTTTTAGTCTCAAGATAGCTTTTAGTCTCAGATAGTCTTTAGTCTCTACAATCCCAGATAGCCTTTAGTCTCAAATAGTCTTTAGTCTCAGATAGTCTTTAGTCTCAGATAGCCTTTTATCTCAGATAACCTTTAGTCTCAGATAGCCTTTAGTCTCAGACAATCTCAGATCGTCTTCAGTCTCAGATCGTCTTCAGTCTCAGATCGTCTTCAGTCTCAGATCGTCTCAGATAGCATTTAGTCTCAGATAGACTTTAGTCTCAGACAATCTCAGATAGTTAGCCTTTAGTCTCAAATAGCCTGTAGTCTCAGATAGCCTTTAGTCTCAGACTATCTCAGATAGCCTTTAGTCTTAGATAGCCTTTTTTTCTCAGATTGCCTTTAGTCTCAGATAGCATTTAGTCTCAGACAGCCTTTAGTCTCAGACAATCTCAGATAGTCTTTACTATCAGATAACCTTTCGTCTCAGATAGCATTTACTCTCAAGATAGCTTTTAGTCTCAAGATAGCTTTTAGTCTCAGATAGTCTTTAGTCTCAGACAATCTCAGATAGACTTTAGTCTCAGATAGCCTTTAGTCTTAGATTGCCTTTAGGCTCGAGATAGCTTTTAGTCTCAAGATAGCTTTTAGTCTCAGATAGTCTTTAGTCTCAGACAATCTCAGATAGCCTTTAGTCTCAGATAGCCTTTCGTCTCAGATAGCCTTTAGTCTCAGATAGTCTTTAGTCTCAGACAATCTCAGATAGTCTTTAGTCTCAGATAGTCTTTAGTGTCAGATAGCCTTTTGTCTCAGATAGCCTTTCGTCTCAGATAGCCTTTTGTCTCAGATAGCCTTTCGTCTCAGATAGCCTTTAGTCTCAGATAGTCTTTAGTCTCAGACAATTCCAGAATGCCTTTAGTCTCAGATAGTCTTTAGTCTCAGATAGCCTTTTGTCTCAGATAGCCTTTAGTTTCAGATAGCCTTTAGTCTCAGATAGCTTTTAGTCTCAGACAATCTCAGATAGTCTTTAGTCTCAGAACGTCTTCAGTCTCAGAAAGTATTCAGTCTCAGATCGTCTTCAGTCTCAGATCGTCTTCAGTCTCAGATCGTCTCAGATAGCATTTAGTCTCAGATAGCCTTTAGTCTCAGACAATCTCAGATACATAGCCTTTAGTCTAACATAGCCTTTAGTCTCAGACAATCTCAGATAGTCTTTAGTCTCAGATAGCCTTTTGTCTCAGGTAGCCTTTAGTCTCAGATAGTCTTTAGTCTCAGATAGCCTTTCGTCTCAGATAGCCTTTAGTTTCAGATAGCCTTTAGTGTCAGATAGCCTTTAGTCTCAGACAATCTCAGATAGTCTTTAGTCTCAGAACGTCTTCAGTCTCAGAAAGTATTCAGTCTCAGATCGTCTTCAGTCTCAGATCGTCTTCAGTCTCAGATCGTCTCAGATAGCATTTAGTCTCAGATAGCCTTTAGTCTCAGACAATCTCAGATATATAGCCTTTAGTCTCACATAGCCTTTAGTCTCAGACAATCTCAGATAGTCTTTAGTCTCAGATAGCCTTTCGTCTCAGATAACCTTTCGTCTCAGATAGCCTATCGTCTCAGATATAATTTAGTCTCAGATAGCCTTTCGTCTCAGATAGCCTTTAGTCTCAGACAATCCCAGATAGCCTTTAGTCTCAGATAGCCTTCAGTCTCAGATAGCCTTTAGTCTCAGATAGCCTTTAGTCTCAGATAGCTTATAGTCTCGAGTTAGCTTTTAGTCTCAGATAGTCTTTACTCTCAGACTATCCCAGATAGCCTTTAGTCTCAGATAGTCTTTAGTCTCAGATAGTCTTTAGTCTCAGATAGCCTTTAGTCTCAGATAGCCTTTTGTCTCAGATAGCCTTTTGTCTCAGATAGCCTTTAGTCTCAGATAGCCTTTAGTTTCAAGATAGCTTTTAGTCTCAAGATAGCTTTTATTCTCAGATAGTCTTTAGTCTCTACAATCCCAGATAGTCTTTAGTCTCAGATAGTCTTTAGTCTCAGATGGCCTTTTATCTCAGATAGCTTTTAGTCTCGAGATAGCTTTTAGTCTCAGATAGTCTTTAGTCTCAGATCGTCTTCAGTCTCAGATCGTCTCAGATAGCATTTAGTCTCAGATAGCCTTTAGTCTCAGACAATCTCAGATATATAGCCTTTAGTCTCACATAGCCTTTAGTCTCAGACAATCTCAGATAGTCTTTAGTCTCAGATAGCCTTTAGTCTCAGACAATCTCAGATATATAGCCTTTAGTCTCACATAGCCTTTAGTCTCAGACAATCTCAGATAGCCTTTAGTCTCAGAAAGTCTTTAGTCTCAGATAGCCTTTCGTCTCAGATAGCCTTTTGTCTCAGATAGCCTTTAATCTCAGATAGCATTTAGTCTCAGATAGCCTTTCGTCTCAGATAGCCTTTAGTCTCAGACAATCCCAGATAGCATTTAGTCTCAGATAGCCTTCAGTCTCAGATAGCCTTTAGTCTCAGATATTCTTTAGTCTCAGATAGCTTTTAGTCTCGAGTTAGCTTTTAGTCTCAGATAGTCTTTAGTCTCAGACTATCCCAGATAGCCTTTAGTCTCAGATAGTCTTTAGTCTCAGATAGTCTTTAGTCTCAGATAGCCTTTAGTCTCAGATAGCCTTTTGTCTCAGATAGCCTTTAGTCTCAGATAGCCTTTAGTCTCAGATAGCCTTTAGTCTCAGAAAGCCTTTAGTCTCAAGATAGCTTTTAGTCTCAGATAGCCTTTCGTCTCAGATAGCCTTTCGTCTCAGATAGCCTTTCGTCTCAGATAGCCTTTCCTCTCAGATAGCCTTTCGTCTCAGATAGCCTTTCCTCTCAGATAGCCTTTCGTCTCAGATAGCCTTTAGTCTCAGAAAATCTCAGATAGATAGACTTTAGTCTCAGATAGCCTTTAGTCTCAGTCAATCTCAGATAGCCTTTAGTCTCAGTCAATCTCAGATAGCCTTTAGTCTCAGTCAATCTCATATAGTCTTTAGTCTCAGATAACCTTTCGTCTCAGATAGCCTTTAGTCTCAGAAAATCTCAGATAGATAGACTTTAGTCTCAGTCAATCTCAGATAGTTATTAGTCTCAGATAACCTTTCATCTCAGATAGCCTTTCGTCTCAGATAGCCTTTCGTCTCAGATAGCCTTTCGTCTCAGATAGCCTTTAGTCTCAGAAAATCTCAGATCGATAGCCTTTAGTCTCAGACAATCTCAGATAGTCTTTAGTCTCAGATCGTCTTCAATCTCAGATCGTCTCAGATAGCATTTAGTCTCAGATAGCCTTTAGTCTCAGACAATCTCAGATATATAGCCTTTAGTCTCACATAACCTTTAGTCTCAGACAATCTCAGATAGTCTTTAGTCTCAGATAGCCTTTAGTCTCAGACAATCTCAGATATATAGCCTTTAGTCGCACATAGCCTTTAGTCTCAGACAATCTCAGATATATAGCCTTTATTCTCACATAGCCTTTAGTCTCAGACAATCTCAGATAGTCTTTAGTCTCAGATAGCCTTTCGTCTCAGATAACCTTTCGTCTCAGATAGCCTTTCATCTCAGATAGCATTTAGTCTCAGATAGCCTTTCGTCTCAGATAGCCTTTAGTCTCAGACAATCCCAGATAGCCTTTAGTCTCAGATAGCCTTCAGTCTCAGATAGCCTTTAGTCTCAGATAGCCTTTAGTCTCAGATAGCTTATAGTCTCGAGTTAGCTTTTAGTCTCAGATAGTCTTTACTCTCAGACTATCCCAGATAGCCTTTAGTCTCAGATAGTCTTTAGTCTCAGATAGTCTTTACTCTCAGATAGCCTTTAGTCTCAGATAGCCTTTTGTCTCAGATAGCCTTTTGTCTCAGATAGCCTTTAGTCTCAGATAGCCTTTAGTCTCAAGATAGCTTTTAGTCTCAAGATAGCTTTTATTCTCAGATAGTCTTTAGTCTCTACAATCCCAGATAGTCTTTAGTCTCAGATAGTCTTTAGTCTCAGATGGCCTTTTATCTCAGATAGCTTTTAGTCTCGAGATAGCTTTTAGTCTCAGATAGTCTTTAGTCTCAGATCGTCTTCAGTCTCAGATCGTCTCAGATAGCATTTAGTCTCAGATAGCCTTTAGTCTCAGACAATCTCAGATATATAGCCTTTAGTCTCACATAGCCTTTAGTCTCAGACAATCTCAGATAGTCTTTAGTCTCAGATAGCCTTTAGTCTCAGACAAACTCAGATATATAGCCTTTAGTCTCACATAGCCTTTAGTCTCAGACAATCTCAGATAGCCTTTAGTCTCAGATAGTCTTTAGTCTCAGATAGCCTTTCGTCTCAGATAGCCTTTTGTCTCAGATAGCCTTTAATCTCAGATAGCATTTAGTCTCAGATAGCCTTTCGTCTCAGATAGCCTTTAGTCTCAGACAATCCCAGATAGCATTTAGTCTCAGATAGCCTTCAGTCTCAGATAGCCTTTAGTCTCAGATATTCTTTAGTCTCAGATAGCTTTTAGTCTCGAATTAGCTTTTAGTCTCAGATAGTCTTTAGTCTCAGACTATCCCAGATAGCCTTTAGTCTCAGATAGTCTTTAGTCTCAGATAGTCTTTAGTCTCAGATAGCCTTTAGTCTCAGATAGCCTTTTGTCTCAGATAGCCTTTAGTCTCAGATAGCCTTTAGTCTCAGATAGCCTTTAGTCTCAGATAGCCTTTAGTCTCAGAAAGCCTTTAGTCTCAAGATAGCTTTTAGTCTCAGATAGCCTTTCGTCTCAGATAGCCTTTCGTCTCAGATAGCCTTTCGTCTCAGATAGCCTTTCCTCTCAGATAGCCTTTCGTCTCAGATAGCCTTTCGTCTCAGAAAATCTCAGATAGATAGACTTTAGTCTCAGATAGCCTTTAGTCTCAGTCAATCTCAGATAGCCTTTAGTCTCAGTCAATCTCATATAGTCTTTAGTCTCAGATAACCTTTCGTCTCAGATAGCCTTTCGTCTCAGATAGCCTTTCATCTCAGATAGCCTTTCCTCTCAGATAGCCTTTCGTCTCAGATAGCCTTTAGTCTCAGAAAATCTCAGATAGATAGACTTTAGTCTCAGATAGCCTTTAGTCTCAGTCAATCTCAGATAGCCTTTAGTCTCAGTCAATCTCAGATAGCCTTTAGTCTCAGTCAATCTCATATAGTCTTTAGTCTCAGATAACCTTTCATCTCAGATAGCCTTTCGTCTCAGATAGCCTTTCGTCTCAGATAGCCTTTAGTCTCAGAAAATCTCAGATCGATAGCCTTTAGTCTCAGACAATCTCAGATAGTCTTTAGTCTCAGATCGTCTTCAGTCTCAGATCGTCTCAGATAGCATTTAGTCTCAGATAGCCTTTAGTCTCAGACAATCTCAGATATATAGCCTTTAGTCTCACATAGCCTTTAGTCTCAGACAATCTCAGATAGCCTTTAGTCTCAGAAAGCCTTTAGTCTCAGATAGCCTTTAGTCTCAGATAGCCTTTCGTCTCAGATAGCCTTTAGTCTCAGAAAATCTCAGATAGATAGACTTTAGTCTCAGATAGCCTTTAGTCTCAGTCAATCTCAGATAGCCTTTAGTCTCAGTCAATCTCATATAGTCTTTAGTCTCAGATAACCTTTCGTCTCAGATAGCCTTTCGTCTCAGATAGCCTTTAGTCTCAGATATCCTTTAGTCTCAGAAAATCTCCGATAGATAGCCTTTAGTCTCAGTCAATCTCAGATAGTTATTAGTCTCAGATAACCTTTCATCTCAGATAGCCTTTCGTCTCAGATAGCCTTTAGTCTCAGATAGTCTTTAGTCTCAGATAGCCTTTAGTCTCAGACAATCTCAGATATACAGCCTTTAGTCTCACATAGCCTTTAGTCTCAGACAATCTCAGATAGCCTTTAGTCTCAGAAAGCCTTTAGTCTCAAGATAGCTTTTAGTCTCAGATAGCCTTTCGTCTCAGATAGCCTTTCGTCTCAGATAGCCTTTCGTCTCAGATAGCCTTTCCTCTCAGATAGCCTTTCGTCTCAGATAGCCTTTAGTCTCAGAAAATCTCAGATAGATAGACTTTAGTCTCAGATAGCCTTTAGTCTCAGTCAATCTCAGATAGCCTTTAGTCTCAGTCAATCTCATATAGTCTTTAGTCTCAGATAACGTTTCGTCTCAGATAGCCTTTCGTCTCAGATAGCCTTTAGTCTCAGAAAATCTCAGATAGATAGCCTTTAGTCTCAGTCAATCTCAGATAGTTATTAGTCTCAGAAAACCTTTCATCTCAGATAGCCTTTCGTCTCAGATAGCCTTTAGTCTCAGATAGCCTTTAGTCTCAGATAGCATTTAGTCTCAGATAGCCTTTCGTCTCAGATAGCCTTTAGTCTCAGACAATCCCAGATAGCATTTAGTCTCAGATAGCCTTCAGTCTCAGATATTCTTTAGTCTCAGATAGCTTTTAGTCTCGAATTAGCTTTTAGTCTCAGATAGTCTTTAGTCTCAGATAGTCTTTAGTCTCAGATAGCCTTTAGTCTCAGATAGCCTTTTGTCTCAGATAGCCTTTAGTCTCAGATAGCCTTTAGTCTCAGATAGCCTTTAGTCTCAGATAGCCTTTAGTCTCAGAAAGCCTTTAGTCTCAAGATAGCTTTTAGTCTCAGATAGCCTTTCGTCTCAGATAGCCTTTCGTCTCAGATAGCCTTTCGTCTCAGATAGCCTTTCCTCTCAGATAGCCTTTCGTCTCAGATAGCCTTTCGTCTCAGAAAATCTCAGATAGATAGACTTTAGTCTCAGATAGCCTTTAGTCTCAGTCAATCTCAGATAGCCTTTAGTCTCAGTCAATCTCATATAGTCTTTAGTCTCAGATAACCTTTCGTCTCAGATAGCCTTTCGTCTCAGATAGCCTTTCATCTCAGATAGCCTTTCCTCTCAGATAGCCTTTCGTCTCAGATAGCCTTTAGTCTCAGAAAATCTCAGATAGATAGACTTTAGTCTCAGATAGCCTTTAGTCTCAGTCAATCTCAGATAGCCTTTAGTCTCAGTCAATCTCAGATAGCCTTTAGTCTCAGTCAATCTCATATAGTCTTTAGTCTCAGATAACCTTTCATCTCAGATAGCCTTTCGTCTCAGATAGCCTTTCGTCTCAGATAGCCTTTCGTCTCAGATAGCCTTTAGTCTCAGAAAATCTCAGATCGATAGCCTTTAGTCTCAGACAATCTCAGATAGTCTTTAGTCTCAGATCGTCTTCAGTCTCAGATCGTCTCAGATAGCATTTAGTCTCAGATAGCCTTTAGTCTCAGACAATCTCAGATATATAGCCTTTAGTCTCACATAGCCTTTAGTCTCAGACAATCTCAGATAGTCTTTAGTCTCAGATAGCCTTTAGTCTCAGACAATCTCAGATATATAGCCTTTAGTCTCACATAGCCTTTAGTCTCAGACAATCTCAGATAGCCTTTAGTCTCAGAAAGCCTTTAGTCTCAGATAGCCTTTAGTCTCAGATAGCCTTTCGTCTCAGATAGCCTTTAGTCTCAGAAAATCTCAGATAGATAGACTTTAGTCTCAGATAGCCTTTAGTCTCAGTCAATCTCAGATAGCCTTTAGTCTCAGTCAATCTCATATAGTCTTTAGTCTCAGATAACCTTTCGTCTCAGATAGCCTTTCGTCTCAGATAGCCTTTAGTCTCAGATATCCTTTAGTCTCAGAAAATCTCAGATAGATAGCCTTTAGTCTCAGTCAATCTCAGATAGTTATTAGTCTCAGATAACCTTTCATCTCAGATAGCCTTTCGTCTCAGATAGCCTTTAGTCTCAGATAGTCTTTAGTCTCAGATAGCCTTTAGTCTCAGACAATCTCAGATATATAGCCTTTAGTCTCACATAGCCTTTAGTCTCAGACAATCTCAGATAGCCTTTAGTCTCAGAAAGCCTTTAGTCTCAAGATAGCTTTTAGTCTCAGATAGCCTTTCGTCTCAGATAGCCTTTCGTCTCAGATAGCCTTTCGTCTCAGATAGCCTTTCCTCTCATATAGCCTTTCGTCTCAGATAGCCTTTAGTCTCAGAAAATCTCAGATAGATAGACTTTAGTCTCAGATAGCCTTTAGTCTCAGTCAATCTCAGATAGCCTTTAGTCTCAGTCAATATCATATAGTCTTTAGTCTCAGATAACGTTTCGTCTCAGATAGCCTTTCGTCTCAGATAGCCTTTAGTCTCAGAAAATCTCAGATAGATAGCCTTTAGTCTCAGTCAATCTCAGATAGTTATTAGTCTCAGAAAACCTTTGATCTCAGATAGCCTTTCGTCTCAGATAGCCTTTAGTCTCAGATAGCCTTTAGTCTCAGATAGTCTTTAGTCTCAGACAATCTCAGATAGTCTTTAGTCTCAGATAGTCTTTAGTCTCAGATAGCCTTTTGTCTCAGATAACCTTTCGTCTCAGATAGCCTTTTGTCTCAGATAGCATTTAGTCTCAGGATAGCTTTAAGTCTCAAGATAGCTTTTAGTCTCAGATAGTCTTTAGTCTCAGACAATTCCAGAATGCCTTTAGTCTCAGATAGTCTTTAGTCTCAGATAGCCTTTAGTCTCAGATAGCCTTTAGTTTCAGATAGCCTTTAGTCTCAGATAGCTTTTAGTCTCAGACAATCTCAGATAGTCTTTAGTCTCAGAGCGTCTTCAGTCTCAGAAAGTATTCAGTCTCAGATCGTCTTCAGTCTCAGATTGTCTTCAGTCTCAGATCGTCTCAGATAGCATTTAGTCTCAGATAGCCTTTAGTCTCAGACAATCTCAGATATATAGCCTTTAGTCTAACATAGCCTTTAGTCTCAGACAATCTCACATAGTCTTTAGTCTCAGATAGCCTTTCGTCTCAGATAGCCTATAGTCTCAGATAGTCTTTAGTCTCAGATATTCTTTAGTCTCAGATATTCTTTAGTCTCAGATAGCCTTTAGTTTCAGATAGCCTTTAGTCTCAGACAATCTCAGATAGTCTTTAGTCTCAGATAGCCTTTAGTCTCAGACAATCTCAGATATATAGCCTTTAGTCTCACATAGCCTTTAGTCTCAGACAATCTCAGATATATAGCCTTTAGTCTCACATAGCCTTTAGTCTCAGACAATCTCAGATAGTCTTTAGTCTCAGATAGCCTTTCGTCTCAGATAACCTTTCATCTCAGATAGCATTTAGTCTCAGATAGCCTTTCGTCTCAGATAGCCTTTAGTCTCAGATAGCCTTCAGTCTCAGATAGCCTTTAGTCTCAGATAGCCTTTAGTCTCAGATAGCTTATAGTCTCGAGTTAGCTTTTAGTCTCAGATAGTCTTTACTCTCAGACTATCCCAGATAGCCTTTAGTCTCAGATAGTCTTTAGTCTCAGATAGTCTTTAGTCTCAGATAGCCTTTAGTCTCAGATAGCCTTTTGTCTCAGATAGCCTTTTGTCTCAGATAGCCTTTAGTCTCAGATAGCCTTTAGTCTCAAGATAGCTTTTAGTCTCAAGATAGCTTTTATTCTCAGATAGTCTTTAGTCTCTACAATCCCAGATAGTCTTTAGTCTCAGATAGTCTTTAGTCTCAGGTGGCCTTTTATCTCAGATAGCTTTTAGTCTCGAGCCAGCTTTTAGTCTCAGATAGTCTTTAGTCTCAGATCGTCTTCAGTCTCAGATAGCCTATAGTCTCAGATAGTCTTTAGTCTCAGATATTCTTTAGTCTCAGATATTCTTTAGTCTCAGATAGCCTTTAGTTTCAGATAGCCTTTAGTCTCAGACAATCTCAGATAGTCTTTAGTCTCAGATAGCCTTTAGTCTCAGACAATCTCAGATATATAGCCTTTAGTCTCACATAGCCTTTAGTCTCAGACAATCTCAGATATATAGCCTTTAGTCTCACATAGCCTTTAGTCTCAGACAATCTCAGATAGTCTTTAGTCTCAGATAGCCTTTCGTCTCAGATAACCTTTCATCTCAGATAGCATTTAGTCTCAGATAGCCTTTCGTCTCAGATAGCCTTTAGTCTCAGATAGCCTTCAGTCTCAGATAGCCTTTAGTCTCAGATAGCCTTTAGTCTCAGATAGCTTATAGTCTCGAGTTAGCTTTTAGTCTCAGATAGTCTTTACTCTCAGACTATCCCAGATAGCCTTTAGTCTCAGATAGTCTTTAGTCTCAGATAGTCTTTAGTCTCAGATAGCCTTTAGTCTCAGATAGCCTTTTGTCTCAGATAGCCTTTTGTCTCAGATAGCCTTTAGTCTCAGATAGCCTTTAGTCTCAAGATAGCTTTTAGTCTCAAGATAGCTTTTATTCTCAGATAGTCTTTAGTCTCAGGTGGCCTTTTATCTCAGATAGCTTTTAGTCTCGAGACAGCTTTTAGTCTCAGATAGTCTTTAGTCTCAGATCGTCTTCAGTCTCAGATCGTCTCAGATAGCATTTAGTCTCAGATAGCCTTTAGTCTCAGACAATCTCAGATATATAGCCTTTAGTCTCACATAGCCTTTAGTCTCAGACAATCTCAGATAGTCTTTAGTCTCAGATAGCCTTTAGTCTCAGACAATCTCAGATATATAGCCTTTAGTCTCACATAGCCTTTAGTCTCAGACAATCTCAGATAGCCTTTAGTCTCAGATAGTCTTTAGTCTCAGATAGCCTTTCGTCTCAGATAGCCTTTTGTCTCAGATAGCCTTTAATCTCAGATAGCATTTAGTCTCAGATAGCCTTTCGTCTCAGATAGCCTTTAGTCTCAGACAATCCCAGATAGCATTTAGTCTCAGATAGCCTTCAGTCTCAGATAGCCTTTCGTCTCAGATAGCCTTTCGTCTCAGATAGCCTTTCGTCTCAGATAGCCTTTCCTCTCAGATAGCCTTTCGTCTCAGATAGCCTTTAGTCTCAGAAAATCTCAGATAGATAGACCTTAGTCTCAGATAGCCTTTAGTCTCAGTCAATCTCAGATAGCCTTTAGTCTCAGTCAATCTCATATAGTCTTTAGTCTCAGATAACGTTTCGTCTCAGATAGCCTTTCGTCTCAGATAGCCTTTAGTCTCAGAAAATCTCAGATAGATAGCCTTTAGTCTCAGTCAATCTCAGATAGTTATTAGTCTCAGAAAACCTTTCATCTCAGATAGCCTTTCGTCTCAGATAGCCTTTAGTCTCAGATAGCCTTTAGTCTCAGATAGTCTTTAGTCTCAGACAATCTCAGATAGTCTTTAGTCTCAGATAGTCTTTAGTCTCAGATAGCCTTTTGTCTCAGATAGCCTTTCGTCTCAGATAGCCTTTTGTCTCAGATAGCCTTTCGTCTCAGATAGCATTTAGTCTCAGGATAGCTTTAAGTCTCAAGATAGCTTTTAGTCTCAGATAGTCTTTAGTCTCAGTCAATTCCAGAATGCCTTTAGTCTCAGATAGTCTTTAGTCTCAGATAGCCTTTAGTCTCAGATAGCCTTTAGTTTCAGATAGCCTTTAGTCTCAGATAGCTTTTAGTCTCAGACAATCTCAGATGGTCTTTAGTCTCAGAGCGTCTTCAGTCTCAGAAAGTATTCAGTCTCAGATCGTCTTCAGTCTCAGATGTCTTCAGTCTCAGATCGTCTCAGATAGCATTTAGTCTCAGATAGCCTTTAGTCTCAGACAATCTCAGATATATAGCCTTTAGTCTAACATAGCCTTTAGTCTCAGACAATCTCACATAGTCTTTAGTCTCAGATACCCTTTCGTCTCAGATAGCCTATAGTCTCAGATAGTCTTTAGTCTCAGATATTCTTTAGTCTCAGATATTCTTTAGTCTCAGATAGCCTTTAGTTTCAGATAGCCTTTAGTCTCAGACAATCTCAGATAGTCTTTAGTCTCAGATAGCCTTTAGTCTCAGACAATCTCAGATATATAGCCTTTAGTCTCACATAGCCTTTAGTCTCAGACAATCTCAGATATATAGCCTTTAGTCTCACATAGCCTTTAGTCTCAGACAATCTCAGATAGTCTTTAGTCTCAGATAGCCTTTCGTCTCAGATAACCTTTCATCTCAGATAGCATTTAGTCTCAGATAGCCTTTCGTCTCAGATAGCCTTTAGTCTCAGACAATCCCAGATAGCCTTTAGTCTCAGATAGCCTTCAGTCTCAGATAGCCTTTAGTCTCAGATAGCCTTTAGTCTCAGATAGCTTATAATCTCGAGTTAGCTTTTAGTCTCAGATAGTCTTTACTCTCAGACTATCCCAGATAGCCTTTAGTCTCAGATAGTCTTTAGTCTCAGATAGTCTTTAGTCTCAGATAGCCTTTAGTCTCAGATAGCCTTTTGTCTCAGATAGCCTTTTGTCTCAGATAGCCTTTAGTCTCAAGATAGCTTTTAGTCTCAAGATAGCTTTTATTCTCAGATAGTCTTTAGTCTCTACAATCCCAGATAGTCTTTAGTCTCAGATAGTCTTTAGTTTTAGATGGCCTTTTATCTCAGATAGCTTTTAGTCTCGAGACAGCTTTTAGTCTCAGATAGTCTTTAGTCTCAGATCGTCTTCAGTCTCAGATCGTCTCAGATAGCATTTAGTCTCAGATAGCCTTTAGTCTCAGACAATCTCAGATATATAGCCTTTAGTCTCACATAGCCTTTAGTCTCAGACAATCTCAGATACTTTAGTCTCAGATAGCCTTTAGTCTCAGACAATCTCAGATATATAGCCTTTAGTCTCACATAGCCTTTAGTCTCAGACAATCTCAGATAGCCTTTAGTCTCAGATAGTCTTTAGTCTCAGATAGCCTTTCGTCTCAGATAGCCTTTTGTCTAAGATAGCCTTTAATCTCAGATAGCATTTAGTCTCAGATAGCCTTTCGTCTCAGATAGCCTTTAGTCTCAGACAATCCCAGATAGCATTTAGTCTCAGATAGCCTTCAGTCTCAGATAGCCTTTAGTCTCAGATATTCTTTAGTCTCAGATAGCTTTTAGTCTCGAGTTAGGTTTTAGTCTCAGATAGTCTTTAGTCTCAGACTATCCCAGATAGCCTTTAGTCTCAGATAGTCTTTAGTCTCAGATAGTCTTTAGTCTCAGATAGCCTTTAGTCTCAGATAGCCTTTTGTCTCAGATAGCCTTTAGTCTCAGATAGCCTTTAGTCTCAGATAGCCTTTAGTCTCAGATAGCCTTTAGTCTCAGAAAGCCTTTAGTCTCAAGATAGCTTTTAGTCTCAGATAGCCTTTCGTCTCAGATAGCCTTTCGTCTCAGATAGCCTTTCGTCTCAGATAGCCTTTCCTCTCAGATAGCCTTTCGTCTCAGATAGCCTTTCGTCTCAGAAAATCTCAGATAGATAGACTTTAGTCTCAGATAGCCTTTAGTCTCAGTCAATCTCAGATAGCCTTTAGTCTCAGTCAATCTCATATAGTCTTTAGTCTCAGATAACCTTTCGTCTCAGATAGCCTTTCGTCTCAGATAGCCTTTCGTCTCAGATAGCCTTTCCTCTCAGATAGCCTTTCGTCTCAGATAGCCTTTAGTCTCAGAAAATCTCAGATAGATAGACTTTAGTCTCAGATAGCCTTTAGTCTCAGTCAATCTCAGATAGCCTTTAGTCTCAGTCAATCTCAGATAGCCTTTAGTCTCAGTCAATCTCATATAGTCTTTAGTCTCAGATAACCTTTCGTCTCAGATAGCCTTTAGTCTCAGAAAATCTCAGATAGATAGACTTTAGTCTCAGTCAATCTCAGATAGTTATTAGTCTCAGATAACCTTTCATCTCAGATAGCCTTTCGTCTCAGATAGCCTTTCGTCTCAGATAGCCTTTAGTCTCAGATAGCCTTTAGTCTCAGAAAATCTCAGATCGATAGCCTTTAGTCTCAGACAATCTCAGATAGTCTTTAGTCTCAGATCGTCTTCAGTCTCAGATCGTCTCAGATAGCATTTAGTCTCAGATAGCATTTAGTCTCAGACAATCTCAGATATATAGCCTTTAGTCTCACATAGCCTTTAGTCTCAGACAATCTCAGATAGTCTTTAGTCTCAGATAGCCTTTAGTCTCAGACAATCTCAGATATATAGCCTTTAGTCTCACATAGCCTTTAGTCTCAGACAATCTCAGATAGCCTTTAGTCTCAGAAAGCCTTTAGTCTCAGATAGCCTTTCGTCTCAGATAGCCTTTCGTCTCAGATAGCCTTTAGTCTCAGAAAATCTCAGATAGATAGACTTTAGTCTCAGATAGCCTTTAGTCTCAGTCAATCTCAGATAGCCTTTAGTCTCAGTCAATCTCATATAGTCTTTAGTCTCAGATAACCTTTCGTCTCAGATAGCCTTTCGTCTCAGATAGCCTTTAGTCTCAGATATCCTTTAGTCTCAGAAAATCTCAGATAGATAGCCTTTAGTCTCAGTCAATCTCAGATAGTTATTAGTCTCAGATAACCTTTCATCTCAGATAGCCTTTCGTCTCAGATAGCCTTTAGTCTCAGATAGTCTTTAGTCTCAGATAGCCTTTAGTCTCAGTCAATCTCAGATAGCCTTTAGTCTCAGTCAATCTCATATAGTCTTTAGTCTCAGATAACCTTTCGTCTCAGATAGCCTTTCGTCTCAGATAGCCTTTCGTCTCAGATAGCCTTTCCTCTCAGATAGCCTTTCGTCTCAGATAGCCTTTAGTCTCAGAAAATCTCAGATAGATAGACTTTAGTCTCAGATAGCCTTTAGTCTCAGTCAATCTCAGATAGCCTTTAGTCTCAGTCAATCTCAGATAGCCTTTAGTCTCAGTCAATCTCATATAGTCTTTAGTCTCAGATAACCTTTCATCTCAGATAGCCTTTCGTCTCAGATAGCCTTTCGTCTCAGATAGCCTTTCGTCTCAGATAGCCTTTAGTCTCAGAAAATCTCAGATCGATAGCCTTTAGTCTCAGACAATCTCAGATAGTCTTTAGTCTCAGATCGTCTTCAGTCTCAGATCGTCTCAGATAGCATTTAGTCTCAGATAGCCTTTAGTCTCAGACAATCTCAGATATATAGCCTTTAGTCTCACATAGCCTTTAGTCTCAGACAATCTCAGATAGTCTTTAGTCTCAGATAGCCTTTAGTCTCAGACAATCTCAGATATATAGCCTTTAGTCTCACATAGCCTTTAGTCTCAGACAATCTCAGATAGCCTTTAGTCTCAGAAAGCCTTTAGTCTCAGATAGCCTTTAGTCTCAGATAGCCTTTCGTCTCAGATAGCCTTTAGTCTCAGATAGCCTTTAGTTTCAGATAGCCTTTAGTCTCAGATAGCTTTTAGTCTCAGACAATCTCAGATGGTCTTTAGTCTCAGAGCGTCTTCAGTCTCAGAAAGTATTCAGTCTCAGATCGTCTTCAGTCTCAGATGTCTTCAGTCTCAGATCGTCTCAGATAGCATTTAGTCTCAGATAGCCTTTAGTCTCAGACAATCTCAGATATATAGCCTTTAGTCTAACATAGCCTTTAGTCTCAGACAATCTCACATAGTCTTTAGTCTCAGATACCCTTTCGTCTCAGATAGCCTATAGTCTCAGATAGTCTTTAGTCTCAGATATAGTCTTTAGTCTCAGATATTCTTTAGTCTCAGATAGCCTTTAGTTTCAGATAGCCTTTAGTCTCAGACAATCTCAGATAGTCTTTAGTCTCAGATAGCCTTTAGTCTCAGACAATCTCAGATATATAGCCTTTAGTCTCACATAGCCTTTAGTCTCAGACATTCTCAGATATATAGCCTTTAGTCTCACATAGCCTTTAGTCTCAGACAATCTCAGATAGTCTTTAGTCTCAGATAGCCTTTCGTCTCAGATAACCTTTCATCTCAGATAGCATTTAGTCTCAGATAGCCTTTCGTCTCAGATAGCCTTTAGTCTCAGACAATCCCAGATAGCCTTTAGTCTCAGATAGCCTTCAGTCTCAGATAGCCTTTAGTCTCAGATAGCCTTTAGTCTCAGATAGCTTATAATCTCGAGTTAGCTTTTAGTCTCAGATAGTCTTTACTCTCAGACTATCCCAGATAGCCTTTAGTCTCAGATAGTCTTTAGTCTCAGATAGTCTTTAGTCTCAGATAGCCTTTAGTCTCAGATAGCCTTTTGTCTCAGATAGCCTTTTGTCTCAGATAGCCTTTAGTCTCAAGATAGCTTTTAGTCTCAAGATAGCTTTTATTCTCAGATAGTCTTTAGTCTCTACAATCCCAGATAGTCTTTAGTCTCAGATAGTCTTTAGTCTCAGATGGCCTTTTATCTCAGATAGCTTTTAGTCTCGAGACAGCTTTTAGTCTCAGATAGTCTTTAGTCTCAGATCGTCTTCAGTCTCAGATCGTCTCAGATAGCATTTAGTCTCAGATAGCCTTTAGTCTCAGACAATCTCAGATATATAGCCTTTAGTCTCACATAGCCTTTAGTCTCAGACAATCTCAGATACTTTAGTCTCAGATAGCCTTTAGTCTCAGACAATCTCAGATATATAGCCTTTAGTCTCACATAGCCTTTAGTCTCAGACAATCTCAGATAGCCTTTAGTCTCAGATAGTCTTTAGTCTCAGATAGCCTTTCGTCTCAGATAGCCTTTTGTCTAAGATAGCCTTTAATCTCAGATAGCATTTAGTCTCAGATAGCCTTTCGTCTCAGATAGCCTTTAGTCTCAGACAATCCCAGATAGCATTTAGTCTCAGATAGCCTTCAGTCTCAGATAGCCTTTAGTCTCAGATATTCTTTAGTCTCAGATAGCTTTTAGTCTCGAGTTAGGTTTTAGTCTCAGATAGTCTTTAGTCTCAGACTATCCCAGATAGCCTTTAGTCTCAGATAGTCTTTAGTCTCAGATAGTCTTTAGTCTCAGATAGCCTTTAGTCTCAGATAGCCTTTTGTCTCAGATAGCCTTTAGTCTCAGATAGCCTTTAGTCTCAGATAGCCTTTAGTCTCAGATAGCCTTTAGTCTCAGAAAGCCTTTAGTCTCAAGATAGCTTTTAGTCTCAGATAGCCTTTCGTCTCAGATAGCCTTTCGTCTCAGATAGCCTTTCGTCTCAGATAGCCTTTCCTCTCAGATAGCCTTTCGTCTCAGATAGCCTTTCGTCTCAGAAAATCTCAGATAGATAGACTTTAGTCTCAGATAGCCTTTAGTCTCAGTCAATCTCAGATAGCCTTTAGTCTCAGTCAATCTCATATAGTCTTTAGTCTCAGATAACCTTTCGTCTCAGATAGCCTTTCGTCTCAGATAGCCTTTCGTCTCAGATAGCCTTTCCTCTCAGATAGCCTTTCGTCTCAGATAGCCTTTAGTCTCAGAAAATCTCAGATAGATAGACTTTAGTCTCAGATAGCCTTTAGTCTCAGTCAATCTCAGATAGCCTTTAGTCTCAGTCAATCTCAGATAGCCTTTAGTCTCAGTCAATCTCATATAGTCTTTAGTCTCAGATAACCTTTCGTCTCAGATAGCCTTTAGTCTCAGAAAATCTCAGATAGATAGACTTTAGTCTCAGTCAATCTCAGATAGTTATTAGTCTCAGATAACCTTTCATCTCAGATAGCCTTTCGTCTCAGATAGCCTTTCGTCTCAGATAGCCTTTAGTCTCAGATAGCCTTTAGTCTCAGAAAATCTCAGATCGATAGCCTTTAGTCTCAGACAATCTCAGATAGTCTTTAGTCTCAGATCGTCTTCAGTCTCAGATCGTCTCAGATAGCATTTAGTCTCAGATAGCCTTTAGTCTCAGACAATCTCAGATATATAGCCTTTAGTCTCACATAGCCTTTAGTCTCAGACAATCTCAGATAGTCTTTAGTCTCAGATAGCCTTTAGTCTCAGACAATCTCAGATATATAGCCTTTAGTCTCACATAGCCTTTAGTCTCAGACAATCTCAGATAGCCTTTAGTCTCAGAAAGCCTTTAGTCTCAGAAAGCCTTTAGTCTCAGATAGCCTTTCGTCTCAGATAGCCTTTAGTCTCAGAAAATCTCAGATAGATAGGCTTTAGTCTCAGATAGCCTTTAGTCTCAGTCAATCTCAGATAGCCTTTAGTCTCAGTCAATCTCATATAGTCTTTAGTCTCAGATAACCTTTCGTCTCAGATAGCCTTTCGTCTCAGATAGCCTTTAGTCTCAGATATCCTTTAGTCTCAGAAAATCTCAGATAGATAGCCTTTAGTCTCAGTCAATCTCAGATAGTTATTAGTCTCAGATAACCTTTCATCTCAGATAGCCTTTCGTCTCAGATAGCCTTTAGTCTCAGATAGTCTTTAGTCTCAGATAGCCTTTAGTCTCAGTCAATCTCAGATAGCCTTTAGTCTCAGTCAATCTCATATAGTCTTTAGTCTCAGATAACCTTTCGTCTCAGATAGCCTTTCGTCTCAGATAGCCTTTCGTCTCAGATAGCCTTTCCTCTCAGATAGCCTTTCGTCTCAGATAGCCTTTAGTCTCAGAAAATCTCAGATAGATAGACTTTAGTCTCAGATAGCCTTTAGTCTCAGTCAATCTCAGATAGCCTTTAGTCTCAGTCAATCTCAGATAGCCTTTAGTCTCAGTCAATCTCATATAGTCTTTAGTCTCAGATAACCTTTCATCTCAGATAGCCTTTCGTCTCAGATAGCCTTTCGTCTCAGATAGCCTTTCGTCTCAGATAGCCTTTAGTCTCAGAAAATCTCAGATCGATAGCCTTTAGTCTCAGACAATCTCAGATAGTCTTTAGTCTCAGATCGTCTTCAGTCTCAGATCGTCTCAGATAGCATTTAGTCTCAGATAGCCTTTAGTCTCAGACAATCTCAGATATATAGCCTTTAGTCTCACATAGCCTTTAGTCTCAGACAATCTCAGATAGTCTTTAGTCTCAGATAGCCTTTAGTCTCAGACAATCTCAGATATATAGCCTTTAGTCTCACATAGCCTTTAGTCTCAGACAATCTCAGATAGCCTTTAGTCTCAGAAAGCCTTTAGTCTCAGATAGCCTTTAGTCTCAGATAGCCTTTCGTCTCAGATAGCCTTTAGTCTCAGAAAATCTCAGATAGATAGACTTTAGTCTCAGATAGCCTTTAGTCTCAGTCAATCTCAGATAGCCTTTAGTCTCAGTCAATCTCATATAGTCTTTAGTCTCAGATAACCTTTCGTCTCAGATAGCCTTTCGTCTCAGATAGCCTTTAGTCTCAGATATCCTTTAGTCTCAGAAAATCTCAGATAGATAGCCTTTAGTCTCAGTCAATCTCAGATAGTTATTAGTCTCAGATAACCTTTCATCTCAGATAGCCTTTCGTCTCAGATAGCCTTTAGTCTCAGATAGTCTTTAGTCTCAGATAGCCTTTAGTCTCAGACAATCTCAGATATATAGCCTTTAGTCTCACATAGCCTTTAGTCTCAGACAATCTCAGATAGCCTTTAGTCTCAGAAAGCCTTTAGTCTCAAGATAGCTTTTAGTCTCAGATAGCCTTTCGTCTCAGATAGCCTTTCGTCTCAGATAGCCTTTCGTCTCAGATAGCCTTTCCTCTCATATAGCCTTTCGTCTCAGATAGCCTTTAGTCTCAGAAAATCTCAGATAGATAGACTTTAGTCTCAGATAGCCTTTAGTCTCAGTCAATCTCAGATAGCCTTTAGTCTCAGTCAATCTCATATAGTCTTTAGTCTCAGATAACGTTTCGTCTCAGATAGCCTTTCGTCTCAGATAGCCTTTAGTCTCAGAAAATCTCAGATAGATAGCCTTTAGTCTCAGTCAATCTCAGATAGTTATTAGTCTCAGAAAACCTTTGATCTCAGATAGCCTTTCGTCTCAGATAGCCTTTAGTCTCAGATAGCCTTTAGTCTCAGATAGTCTTTAGTCTCAGACAATCTCAGATAGTCTTTAGTCTCAGATAGTCTTTAGTCTCAGATAGCCTTTTGTCTCAGATAACCTTTCGTCTCAGATAGCCTTTTGTCTCAGATAGCCTTTCGTCTCAGATAGCATTTAGTCTCAGGATAGCTTTAAGTCTCAAGATAGCTTTTAGTCTCAGATAGTCTTTAGTCTCAGACAATTCCAGAATGCCTTTAGTCTCAGATAGTCTTTAGTCTCAGATAGCCTTTAGTCTCAGATAGCCTTTAGTTTCAGATAGCCTTTAGTCTCAGATAGCTTTTAGTCTCAGACAATCTCAGATAGTCTTTAGTCTCAGAGCGTCTTCAGTCTCAGAAAGTATTCAGTCTCAGATCGTCTTCAGTCTCAGATTGTCTTCAGTCTCAGATCGTCTCAGATAGCATTTAGTCTCAGATAGCCTTTAGTCTCAGACAATCTCAGATATATAGCCTTTAGTCTAACATAGCCTTTAGTCTCAGACAATCTCACATAGTCTTTAGTCTCAGATAGCCTTTCGTCTCAGATAGCCTATAGTCTCAGATAGTCTTTAGTCTCAGATATTCTTTAGTCTCAGATATTCTTTAGTCTCAGATAGCCTTTAGTTTCAGATAGCCTTTAGTCTCAGACAATCTCAGATAGTCTTTAGTCTCAGATAGCCTTTAGTCTCAGACAATCTCAGATATATAGCCTTTAGTCTCACATAGCCTTTAGTCTCAGACAATCTCAGATATATATTCTTTAGTCTCACATAGCCTTTAGTCTCAGACAATCTCAGATAGTCTTTAGTCTCAGATAGCCTTTCGTCTCAGATAACCTTTCATCTCAGATAGCATTTAGTCTCAGATAGCCTTTCGTCTCAGATAGCCTTTAGTCTCAGACAATCCCAGATAGCCTTTAGTCTCAGATAGCCTTCAGTCTCAGATAGCCTTTAGTCTCAGATAGCCTTTAGTCTCAGATAGCTTATAGTCTCGAGTTAGCTTTTAGTCTCAGATAGTCTTTACTCTCAGACTATCCCAGATAGCCTTTAGTCTCAGATAGTCTTTAGTCTCAGATAGTCTTTAGTCTCAGATAGCCTTTAGTCTCAGATAGCCTTTTGTCTCAGATAGCCTTTTGTCTCAGATAGCCTTTAGTCTCAGATAGCCTTTAGTCTCAAGATAGCTTTTAGTCTCAAGATAGCTTTTATTCTCAGATAGTCTTTAGTCTCTACAATCCCAGATAGTCTTTAGTCTCAGATAGTCTTTAGTCTCAGATGGCCTTTTATCTCAGATAGCTTTTAGTCTCGAGACAGCTTTTAGTCTCAGATAGTCTTTAGTCTCAGATCGTCTTCAGTCTCAGATCGTCTCAGATAGCATTTAGTCTCAGATAGCCTTTAGTCTCAGACAATCTCAGATATATAGCCTTTAGTCTCACATAGCCTTTAGTCTCAGACAATCTCAGATAGTCTTTAGTCTCAGATAGCCTTTAGTCTCAGACAATCTCAGATATATAGCCTTTAGTCTCACATAGCCTTTAGTCTCAGACAATCTCAGATAGCCTTTAGTCTCAGATAGTCTTTAGTCTCAGATAGCCTTTCGTCTCAGATAGCCTTTTGTCTCAGATAGCCTTTAATCTCAGATAGCATTTAGTCTCAGATAGCCTTTCGTCTCAGATAGCCTTTAGTCTCAGACAATCCCAGATAGCATTTAGTCTCAGATAGCCTTCAGTCTCAGATAGCCTTTAGTCTCAGATAGCCTTTCGTCTCAGATAGCCTTTCGTCTCAGATAGCCTTTCCTCTCAGATAGCCTTTCGTCTCAGATAGCCTTTAGTCTCAGAAAATCTCAGATAGATAGACCTTAGTCTCAGATAGCCTTTAGTCTCAGTCAATCTCAGATAGCCTTTAGTCTCAGTCAATCTCATATAGTCTTTAGTCTCAGATAACGTTTCGTCTCAGATAGCCTTTCGTCTCAGATAGCCTTTAGTCTCAGAAAATCTCAGATAGATAGCCTTTAGTCTCAGTCAATCTCAGATAGTTATTAGTCTCAGAAAACCTTTCATCTCAGATAGCCTTTCGTCTCAGATAGCCTTTAGTCTCAGATAGCCTTTAGTCTCAGATAGTCTTTAGTCTCAGACAATCTCAGATAGTCTTTAGTCTCAGATAGTCTTTAGTCTCAGATAGCCTTTTGTCTCAGATAGCCTTTCGTCTCAGATAGCCTTTTGTCTCAGATAGCCTTTCGTCTCAGATAGCATTTAGTCTCAGGATAGCTTTAAGTCTCAAGATAGCTTTTAGTCTCAGATAGTCTTTAGTCTCAGTCAATTCCAGAATGCCTTTAGTCTCAGATAGTCTTTAGTCTCAGATAGCCTTTAGTCTCAGATAGCCTTTAGTTTCAGATAGCCTTTAGTCTCAGATAGCTTTTAGTCTCAGACAATCTCAGATAGTCTTTAGTCTCAGAGCGTCTTCAGTCTCAGAAAGTATTCAGTCTCAGATCGTCTTCAGTCTCAGATGTCTTCAGTCTCAGATCGTCTCAGATAGCATTTAGTCTCAGATAGCCTTTAGTCTCAGACAATCTCAGATATATAGCCTTTAGTCTAACATAGCCTTTAGTCTCAGACAATCTCACATAGTCTTTAGTCTCAGATACCCTTTCGTCTCAGATAGCCTATAGTCTCAGATAGTCTTTAGTCTCAGATATTCTTTAGTCTCAGATATTCTTTAGTCTCAGATAGCCTTTAGTTTCAGATAGCCTTTAGTCTCAGACAATCTCAGATAGTCTTTAGTCTCAGATAGCCTTTAGTCTCAGACAATCTCAGATATATAGCCTTTAGTCTCACATAGCCTTTAGTCTCAGACAATCTCAGATATATAGCCTTTAGTCTCACATAGCCTTTAGTCTCAGACAATCTCAGATAGTCTTTAGTCTCAGATAGCCTTTCGTCTCAGATAACCTTTCATCTCAGATAGCATTTAGTCTCAGATAGCCTTTCGTCTCAGATAGCCTTTAGTCTCAGACAATCCCAGATAGCCTTTAGTCTCAGATAGCCTTCAGTCTCAGATAGCCTTTAGTCTCAGATAGCCTTTAGTCTCAGATAGCTTATAGTCTCGAGTTAGCTTTTAGTCTCAGATAGTCTTTACTCTCAGACTATCCCAGATAGCCTTTAGTCTCAGATAGTCTTTAGTCTCAGATAGTCTTTAGTCTCAGATAGCCTTTAGTCTCAGATAGCCTTTTGTCTCAGATAGCCTTTTGTCTCAGATAGCCTTTTGTCTCAGATAGCCTTTAGTCTCAAGATAGCTTTTAGTCTCAAGATAGCTTTTATTCTCAGATAGTCTTTAGTCTCTACAATCCCAGATAGTCTTTAGTCTCAGATAGTCTTTAGTCTCAGATGGCCTTTTATCTCAGATAGCTTTTAGTCTCGAGACAGCTTTTAGTCTCAGATAGTCTTTAGTCTCAGATCGTCTTCAGTCTCAGATCGTCTCAGATAGCATTTAGTCTCAGATAGCCTTTAGTCTCAGACAATCTCAGATATATAGCCTTTAGTCTCACATAGCCTTTAGTCTCAGACAATCTCAGATACTTTAGTCTCAGATAGCCTTTAGTCTCAGACAATCTCAGATATATAGCCTTTAGTCTCACATAGCCTTTAGTCTCAGACAATCTCAGATAGCCTTTAGTCTCAGATAGTCTTTAGTCTCAGATAGCCTTTCGTCTCAGATAGCCTTTTGTCTAAGATAGCCTTTAATCTCAGATAGCATTTAGTCTCAGATAGCCTTTCGTCTCAGATAGCCTTTAGTCTCAGACAATCCCAGATAGCATTTAGTCTCAGATAGCCTTCAGTCTCAGATAGCCTTTAGTCTCAGATATTCTTTAGTCTCAGATAGCTTTTAGTCTCGAGTTAGCTTTTAGTCTCAGATAGTCTTTAGTCTCAGACTATCCCAGATAGCCTTTAGTCTCAGATAGTCTTTAGTCTCAGATAGTCTTTAGTCTCAGATAGCCTTTAGTCTCAGATAGCCTTTTGTCTCAGATAGCCTTTAGTCTCAGATAGCCTTTAGTCTCAGATAGCCTTTAGTCTCAGATAGCCTTTAGTCTCAGAAAGCCTTTAGTCTCAAGATAGCTTTTAGTCTCAGATAGCCTTTCGTCTCAGATAGCCTTTCGTCTCAGATAGCCTTTCGTCTCAGATAGCCTTTCCTCTCAGATAGCCTTTCGTCTCAGATAGCCTTTCGTCTCAGAAAATCTCAGATAGATAGACTTTAGTCTCAGATAGCCTTTAGTCTCAGTCAATCTCAGATAGCCTTTAGTCTCAGTCAATCTCATATAGTCTTTAGTCTCAGATAACCTTTCGTCTCAGATAGCCTTTCGTCTCAGATAGCCTTTCGTCTCAGATAGCCTTTCCTCTCAGATAGCCTTTCGTCTCAGATAGCCTTTAGTCTCAGAAAATCTCAGATAGATAGACTTTAGTCTCAGATAGCCTTTAGTCTCAGTCAATCTCAGATAGCCTTTAGTCTCAGTCAATCTCAGATAGCCTTTAGTCTCAGTCAATCTCATATAGTCTTTAGTCTCAGATAACCTTTCGTCTCAGATAGCCTTTAGTCTCAGAAAATCTCAGATAGATAGACTTTAGTCTCAGTCAATCTCAGATAGTTATTAGTCTCAGATAACCTTTCATCTCAGATAGCCTTTCGTCTCAGATAGCCTTTCGTCTCAGATAGCCTTTAGTCTCAGATAGCCTTTAGTCTCAGAAAATCTCAGATCGATAGCCTTTAGTCTCAGACAATCTCAGATAGTCTTTAGTCTCAGATCGTCTTCAGTCTCAGATCGTCTCAGATAGCATTTAGTCTCAGATAGCCTTTAGTCTCAGACAATCTCAGATATATAGCCTTTAGTCTCACATAGCCTTTAGTCTCAGACAATCTCAGATAGTCTTTAGTCTCAGATAGCCTTTAGTCTCAGACAATCTCAGATATATAGCCTTTAGTCTCACATAGCCTTTAGTCTCAGACAATCTCAGATAGCCTTTAGTCTCAGAAAGCCTTTAGTCTCAGATAGCCTTTCGTCTCAGATAGCCTTTCGTCTCAGATAGCCTTTAGTCTCAGAAAATCTCAGATAGATAGACTTTAGTCTCAGATAGCCTTTAGTCTCAGTCAATCTCAGATAGCCTTTAGTCTCAGTCAATCTCATATAGTCTTTAGTCTCAGATAACCTTTCGTCTCAGATAGCCTTTCGTCTCAGATAGCCTTTAGTCTCAGATATCCTTTAGTCTCAGAAAATCTCAGATAGATAGCCTTTAGTCTCAGTCAATCTCAGATAGTTATTAGTCTCAGATAACCTTTCATCTCAGATAGCCTTTCGTCTCAGATAGCCTTTAGTCTCAGATAGTCTTTAGTCTCAGATAGCCTTTAGTCTCAGACAATCTCAGATATATAGCCTTTAGTCTCACATAGCCTTTAGTCTCAGACAATCTCAGATATATAGCCTTTAGTCTCACATAGCCTTTAGTCTCAGACAATCTCAGATAGTCTTTAGTCTCAGATAGCCTTTAGTCTCAGACAATCTCAGATATATAGCCTTTAGTCTCACATAGCCTTTAGTCTCAGACAATCTCAGATAGCCTTTAGTCTCAGATAGTCTTTAGTCTCAGATAGCCTTTCGTCTCAGATAGCCTTTAGTCTCAGATAGCCTTTAATCTCAGATAGCATTTAGTCTCAGATAGCCTTTCGTCTCAGATAGCCTTTAGTCTCAGACAATCCCAGATAGCATTTAGTCTCAGATAGCCTTCAGTCTCAGATAGCCTTTAGTCTCAGATATTCTTTAGTCTCAGATAGCTTTTAGTCTCGAGTTAGCTTTTAGTCTCAGATAGTCTTTAGTCTCAGACTATCCCAGATAGCCTTTTGTCTCAGATAGTCTTTAGTCTCAGATAGTCTTTAGTCTCAGATAGCCTTTAGTCTCAGATAGCCTTTTGTCTCAGATAGCCTTTAGTCTCAGATAGCCTTTAGTCTCAGATAGCCTTTAGTCTCAGATAGCCTTTAGTCTCAGAAAGCCTTTAGTCTCAGATAGCCTTTCGTCTCAGATAGCCTTTCGTCTCAGATAGCCTTTCGTCTCAGATAGCCTTTCCTCTCAGATAGCCTTTCGTCTCAGATAGCCTTTCGTCTCAGAAAATCTCAGATAGATAGACTTTAGTCTCAGATAGCCTTTAGTCTCAGTCAATCTCAGATAGCCTTTAGTCTCAGTCAATCTCATATAGTCTTTAGTCTCAGATAACCTTTCGTCTCAGATAGCCTTTCGTCTCAGATAGCCTTTCGTCTCAGATAGCCTTTCCTCTCAGATAGCCTTTCGTCTCAGATAGCCTTTAGTCTCAGAAAATCTCAGATACATAGACTTTAGTCTCAGATAGCCTTTAGTCTCAGTCAATCTCAGATAGCCTTTAGTCTCAGTCAATCTCAGATAGCCTTTAGTCTCAGTCAATCTCATATAGTCTTTAGTCTCAGATAACCTTTCGTCTCAGATAGCCTTTAGTCTCAGAAAATCTCAGATAGATAGACTTTAGTCTCAGTCAATCTCAGATAGTTAATAGTCTCAGATAACCTTTCATCTCAGATAGCCTTTCGTCTCAGATAGCCTTTCGTCTCAGATAGCCTTTAGTCTCAGATAGCCTTTAGTCTCAGAAAATCTCAGATCGATAGCCTTTAGTCTCAGACAATCTCAGATAGTCTTTAGTCTCAGATCGTCTTCAGTCTCAGATCGTCTCAGATAGCATTTAGTCTCAGATAGCCTTTAGTCTCAGACAATCTCAGATATATAGCCTTTAGTCTCACATAGCCTTTAGTCTCAGACAATCTCAGATAGTCTTTAGTCTCAGATAGCCTTTAGTCTCAGACAATCTCAGATATATAGCCTTTAGTCTCACATAGCCTTTAGTCTCAGACAATCTCAGATAGCCTTTAGTCTCAGAAAGCCTTTAGTCTCAGATAGCCTTTAGTCTCAGAAAATCTCAGATAGATAGACTTTAGTCTCAGATAGCCTTTAGTCTCAGTCAATCTCAGATAGCCTTTAGTCTCAGTCAATCTCATATAGTCTTTAGTCTCAGATAACCTTTCGTCTCAGATAGCCTTTCGTCTCAGATAGCCTTTAGTCTCAGATATCCTTTAGTCTCAGAAAATCTCAGATAGATAGCCTTTAGTCTCAGTCAATCTCAGATAGTTATTAGTCTCAGATAACCTTTCATCTCAGATAGCCTTTCGTCTCAGATAGCCTTTAGTCTCAGATAGTCTTTAGTCTCAGATAGCCTTTAGTCTCAGACAATCTCAGATATATAGCCTTTAGTCTCACATAGCCTTTTGTCTCAGACAATCTCAGATATATAGCCTTTAGTCTCACATAGCCTTTAGTCTCAGACAATCTCAGATAGTCTTTAGTCTCAGATAGCCTTTAGTCTCAGACAATCTCAGATATATAGCCTTTAGTCTCACATAGCCTTTAGTCTCAGACAATCTCAGATAGCCTTTAGTCTCAGATAGTCTTTAGTCTCAGATAGCCTTTCGTCTCAGATAGCCTTTTGTCTCAGATAGCCTTTAATCTCAGATAGCATTTAGTCTCAGATAGCCTTTCGTCTCAGATAGCCTTTAGTCTCAGACAATCCCAGATAGCATTTAGTCTCAGATAGCCTTCAGTCTCAGATAGCCTTTAGTCTCAGATATTCTTTAGTCTCAGATAGCTTTTAGTCTCGAGTTAGCTTTTAGTCTCAGATAGTCTTTAGTCTCAGACTATCCCAGATAGCCTTTAGTCTCAGATAGTCTTTAGTCTCATATAGTCTTTAGTCTCAGATAGCCTTTAGTCTCAGATAGCCTTTTGTCTCAGATAGCCTTTAGTCTCAGATAGCCTTTAGTCTCAGATAGCATTTAGTCTCAGATAGCCTTTAGTCTCAGAAAGCCTTTAGTGTCAAGATAGCTTTTAGTCTCAGATAGCCTTTCGTCTCAGATAGCCTTTCGTCTCAGATAGCCTTTCGTCTCAGATAGCCTTTCCTCTCAGATAGCCTTTCGTCTCAGATAGCCTTTCGTCTCAGAAAGTCTCAGATAGATAGACTTTAGTCTCAGATAGCCTTTAGTCTCAGTCAATCTCAGATAGCCTTTAGTCTCAGTCAATCTCATATAGTCTTTAGTCTCAGATAACCTTTCGTCTCAGATAGCCTTTCGTCTCAGATAGCCTTTCGTCTCAGATAGCCTTTCCTCTCAGATAGCCTTTCGTCTCAGATAGCCTTTAGTCTCAGAAAATCTCAGATAGATAGACTTTAGTCTCAGATAGCCTTTAGTCTCAGTCAATCTCAGATAGCCTTTAGTCTCAGTCAATCTCAGATAGCCTTTAGTCTCAGTCAATCTCATATAGTCTTTAGTCTCAGATAACCTTTCGTCTCAGATAGCCTTTAGTCTCAGAAAATCTCAGATAGATAGACTTTAGTCTCAGTCAATCTCAGATAGTTATTAGTCTCAGATAACCTTTCATCTCAGATAGCCTTTCGTCTCAGATAGCCTTTCGTCTCAGATAGCCTTTCGTCTCAGATAGCCTTTAGTCTCAGAAAATCTCAGATCGATAGCCTTTAGTCTCAGACAATCTCAGATAGTCTTTAGTCTCAGATCGTCTTCAGTCTCAGATCGTCTCAGATAGCATTTAGTCTCAGATAGCCTTTAGTCTCAGACAATCTCAGATATATAGCCTTTAGTCTCACATAGCCTTTAGTCTCAGACAATCTCAGATAGTCTTTAGTCTCAGATAGCCTTTAGTCTCAGACAATCTCAGATATATAGCCTTTAGTCTCACATAGCCTTTAGTCTCAGACAATCTCAGATAGCCTTTAGTCTCAGAAAGCCTTTAGTCTCAGATAGCCTTTCGTCTCAGATAGCCTTTCGTCTCAGATAGCCTTTAGTCTCAGAAAATCTCAGATAGATAGACTTTAGTCTCAGATAGCCTTTAGTCTCAGTCAATCTCAGATAGCCTTTAGTCTCAGTCAATCTCATATAGTCTTTAGTCTCAGATAACCTTTCGTCTCAGATAGCCTTTCGTCTCAGATAGCCTTTAGTCTCAGATATCCTTTAGTCTCAGAAAATCTCAGATAGATAGCCTTTAGTCTCAGTCAATCTCAGATAGTTTTAGTCTCAGATAACCTTTCATCTCAGATAGCCTTTCGTCTCAGATAGCCTTTAGTCTCAGATAGTCTTTAGTCTCAGATAGCCTTTAGTCTCAGACAATCTCAGATATATAGCCTTTAGTCTCACATAGCCTTTAGTCTCAGACAATCTCAGATAGCCTTTAGTCTCAGAAAGTCTTTAGTCTCAAGATAGCTTTTAGTCTCAGATAGCCTTTCGTCTCAGATAGCCTTTCGTCTCAGATAGCCTTTCGTCTCAGATAGCCTTTCCTCTCAGATAGCCTTTCGTCTCAGATAGCCTTTAGTCTCAGAAAATCTCAGATAGATAGACTTTAGTCTCAGATAGCCTTTAGTCTCAGTCAATCTCATATAGTCTTTAGTCTCAGATAACGTTTCGTCTCAGATAGCCTTTCGTCTCAGATAGCCTTTAGTCTCAGAAAATCTCAGATAGATAGCCTTTAGTCTCAGTCAATCTCAGATAGTTATTAGTCTCAGAAAACCTTTCATCTCAGATAGCCTTTCGTCTCAGATAGCCTTTAGTCTCAGATAGCCTTTAGTCTCAGATAGCCTTTAGTCTCAGATAGCCTTTAGTCTCAGATAGCCTTTTGTCTCAGATAGCCTTTCATCTCAGATAGCCTTTTGTCTCAGATAGCCTTTCGTCTCAGATAGCATTTAGTCTCAGGATAGCTTTAAGTCTCAAGATAGCTTTTAGTCTCAGATAGTCTTTAGTCTCAGACAATTCCAGAATGCCTTTAGTCTCAGATAGTCTTTAGTCTCAGATAGCCTTTAGTCTCAGATAGCCTTTAGTTTCAGATAGCCTTTAGTCTCAGATAGCTTTTAGTCTCAGACAATCTCAGATAGTCTTTAGTCTCAGAGCGTCTTCAGTCTCAGAAAGCATTCAGTCTCAGATCGTCTTCAGTCTCAGATTGTCTTCAGTCTCAGATCGTCTCAGATAGCATTTAGTCTCAGATAGCCTTTAGTCTCAGACAATCTCAGATATATAGCCTTTAGTCTAACATAGCCTTTAGTCTCAGACAATCTCACATAGTCTTTAGTCTCAGATAGCCTTTCGTCTCAGATAGCCTATAGTCTCAGATAGTCTTTAGTCTCAGATATTCTTTAGTCTCAGATAGCCTTTAGTTTCAGATAGCCTTTAGTCTCAGATAGCCTTTAGTCTCAGACAATCTCAGATAGTCTTCAGTCTCAGAACGTCTTCAGTCTCAGAAAGTATTCAGTCTCAGATCGTCTTCAGTCTCAGATCGTCTTCAGTCTCAGATCGTCTCAGATAGCATTTAGTCTCAGATAGCCTTTAGTCTCAGACAATCTCAGATATTTAGCCTTTAGTCTCACATAGCCTTTAGTCTCAGACAATCTCAGATAGTCTTTAGTCTCAGATAGCCTTTCGTCTCAGATAACCTTTCGTCTCAGATAGCCTTTCATCTCAGATAGCCTTCAGTCTCAGATAGACTTTAGTCTCAGATAGCCTTTAGTCTCAAGATAGCTTTTAGTCTCGAGTTAGCTTTTAGTCTCAGATAGTCTTTACTCTCAGACTATCCCAGATAGCCTTTCGTCTCAGATAGCCTTTCGTCTCAGATAGCCTTTAGTCTCAGAAAATCTCAGATAGATAGACTTTAGTCTCAGATAGCCTTTAGTCTCAGTCAATCTCAGATAGCCTTTAGTCTCAGTCAATCTCATATAGTCTTTAGTCTCAGATAACCTTTCGTCTCAGATAGCCTTTCGTCTCAGATAGCCTTTAGTCTCAGATATCCTTTAGTCTCAGAAAATCTCAGATAGATAGCCTTTAGTCTCAGTCAATCTCAGATAGTTATTAGTCTCAGATAACCTTTCATCTCAGATAGCCTTTCGTCTCAGATAGCCTTTAGTCTCAGATAGTCTTTAGTCTCAGATAGCCTTTAGTCTCAGACAATCTCAGATATATAGCCTTTAGTCTCACATAGCCTTTAGTCTCAGACAATCTCAGATAGCCTTTAGTCTCAGAAAGCCTTTAGTCTCAAGATAGCTTTTAGTCTCAGATAGCCTTTCGTCTCAGATAGCCTTTCGTCTCAGATAGCCTTTCGTCTCAGATAGCCTTTCCTCTCAGATAGCCTTTCGTCTCAGATAGCCTTTAGTCTCAGAAAATCTCAGATAGATAGACTTTAGTCTCAGATAGCCTTTAGTCTCAGTCAATCTCAGATAGCCTTTAGTCTCAGTCAATCTCATATAGTCTTTAGTCTCAGATAACGTTTCGTCTCAGATAGCCTTTCGTCTCAGATAGCCTTTAGTCTCAGAAAATCTCAGATAGATAGCCTTTAGTCTCAGTCAATCTCAGATAGTTATTAGTCTCAGAAAACCTTTCATCTCAGATAGCCTTTCGTCTCAGATAGCCTTTAGTCTCAGATAGCCTTTAGTCTCAGATAGTCTTTAGTCTCAGACAATCTCAGATAGTCTTTAGTCTCAGATAGTCTTTAGTCTCAGATAGCCTTTTGTCTCAGATAGCCTTTCGTCTCAGATAGCCTTTTGTCTCAGATAGCCTTTCGTCTCAGATAGCATTTAGTCTCAGGATAGCTTTAAGTCTCAAGATAGCTTTTAGTCTCAGATAGTCTTTAGTCTCAGACAATTCCAGAATGCCTTTAGTCTCAGATAGTCTTTAGTCTCAGATAGCCTTTAGTCTCAGATAGCCTTTAGTTTCAGATAGCCTTTAGTCTCAGATAGCTTTTAGTCTCAGACAATCTCAGATAGTCTTTAGTCTCAGAGCGTCTTCAGTCTCAGAAAGTATTCAGTCTCAGATCGTCTTCAGTCTCAGATTGTCTTCAGTCTCAGATCGTCTCAGATAGCATTTAGTCTCAGATAGCCTTTAGTCTCAGACAATCTCAGATATATAGCCTTTAGTCTAACATAGCCTTTAGTCTCAGACAATCTCACATAGTCTTTAGTCTCAGATAGCCTTTCGTCTCAGATAGCCTATAGTCTCAGATAGTCTTTAGTCTCAGATATTCTTTAGTCTCAGATAGCCTTTAGTTTCAGATAGCCTTTAGTCTCAGATAGCCTTTAGTCTCAGACAATCTCAGATAGTCTTCAGTCTCAGAACGTCTTCAGTCTCAGAAAGTATTCAGTCTCAGATCGTCTTCAGTCTCAGATCGTCTTCAGTCTCAGATCGTCTCAGATAGCATTTAGTCTCACATAGCCTTTAGTCTCAGACAATCTCAGATAGTCTTTAGTCTCAGATAGCCTTTCGTCTCAGATAACCTTTCGTCTCAGATAGCCTTTCATCTCAGATAGCATTTAGTCTCAGATAGCCTTTCGTCTCAGATAGCCTTTAGTCTCAGACAATCCCAGATAGCCTTTAGTCTCAGATAGCCTTCAGTCTCAGATAGACTTTAGTCTCAGATAGCCTTTAGTCTCAAGATAGCTTTTAGTCTCGAGTTAGCTCTTAGTCTCAGATAGTCTTTACTCTCAGACTATCCCAGATAGCCTTTAGTCTCAGATAGTCTTTAGTCTCAGATAGTCTTTAGTCTCAAGATAGCTTTTAGTCTCAAGATAGCTTTTATTCTCAGATAGTCTTTAGTCTCTACAATCCCAGATAGTCTTTAGTCTCAGATAGTCTTTAGTCTCAGATGGCCTTTTATCTCAGATAGCTTTTAGTCTCAAGATAGCTTTTAGTCTCAGATAGTCTTTAGTCTCAGATCGTCTTCAGTCTCAGATCGTCTCAGAAAGTATTTAGTCTCAGATAGGCTTTAGTCTCAGACAATCTCAGATATATAGCCTTTAGTCTCACATAGCCTTTAGTCTCAGACAATCTCAGATAGTCTTTAGTCTCAGATAGCCTTTAGTCTCAGACAATCTCAGATATATAGCCTTTAGTCTCACATAGCCTTTAGTCTCAGACAATCTCAGATAGCCTTTAGTCTCAGATAGTCTTTAGTCTCAGATAGTCTTTCGTCTCAGATAGCCTTTCGTCTCAGATAGCCTTTAATCTCAGATAGCATTTAATCTCAGATAGCCTTTCGTCTCAGATAGCCTTTAGTCTCAGACAATCCCAGATAGCCTTTAGTCTCAGATAGCCTTCAGTCTCAGATAGCCTTTTGTCTCAGATATTCTTTAGTCTCAGATAGCTTTTAGTCTCGAGTTAGCTTTTAGTCTCAGATAGTCTTTAGTCTCAGACTATCCCAGATAGCCTTTAGTATCAGATAGTCTTTAGTCTCAGATAGTCTTTAGTCTCAGATAGCCTTTAGTCTCAGATAGCCTTTTGTCTCAGACAGCCTTTAGTCTCAGATAGCCTTTAGTCTCAGATAGCCTTTAGTCTCAGATAGCCTTTAGTCTCAGAAAGCGTTTAGTCTCAAGATAGCTTTTAGTCTCAGATAGCCTTTCGTCTCAGATAGCCTTTCGTCTCAGATAGCCTTTAGTCTCAGATAGCCTTTAGTCTCAGTCAATCTCAGATAGCCTTTAGTCTCAGTCAATCTCATATAGTCTTTAGTCTCAGATAACCTTTCGTCTCAGATAGCCTTTCGTCTCAGATAGCCTTTAGTCTCAGATAGCCTTTAGTCTCAGATAGCCTTTAGTCTCAGAAAATCTCAGATAGATAGACTTTAGTCTCAGATAGGCTTTAGTCTCAGTCAATCTCAGATAGTTATTAGTCTCAGATAACCTTTCATCTCAGATAGCCTTTCGTCTCAGATAGCCTTTAGTCTCAGATAGCCTTTAGTCTCAGATAGTCTTTAGTCTCAGACAATCTCAGATAGTCTTTAGTCTCAGATAGTCTTTAGTCTCAGATAGCCTTTTGTCTCAGATAGCCTTTCGTCTCAGATAGCCTTTTGTCTCAGATAGCCTTTCGTCTCAGATAGCCTTTAGTCTCAGGATAGCTTTAAGTCTCAAGATAGCTTTTAGTCTCAGATAGTCTTTAGTCTCAGACAATTCCAGAATGCCTTTAGTCTCAGATAGTCTTTAGTCTCAGATAGCCTTTCGTCTCAGATAGCCTTTAGTCTCAGATTGTCTTTAGTCTCAGATAGCCTTTAGTCTCAGATATCCTTTAGTTTCAGATAGCCTTTAGTCTCAGATAGCCTTTAGTCTCAGACAATCTAAGATAGTCTTTAGTCTCAGAACGTCTTCAGTCTCAGAAAGTATTCAGTCTCAGATCGTCTTCAGTCTCAGATCGTCTTCAGTCTCAGATCGTCTCAGATAGCATTTAGTCTCAGATAGCCTTTAGTCTCAGACAATCTCAGATATATAGCCTTTAGTCTCACATAGCCTTTAGTCTCAGACAATCTCAGATAGTCTTTAGTCTCAGATAGCCTTTCGTCTCAGATAACCTTTCGTCTCAGATAGCCTTTCATCTCAGATAGCATTTAGTCTCAGATAGCCTTTCGTCTCAGATAGCCTTTAGTCTCAGACAATCCCAGATAGCCTTTAGTCTCAGATAGCCTTCAGTCTCAGATAGCCTTTAGTCTCAGATAGCCTTTAGTCTCAGATAGCTTTTAGTCTACAGTTAGCTTTTAGTCTCAGATAGCCTTTAGTCTCAGATAGCCTTTAGTCTCAGATAGCCTTTAGTCTCAGATAGCCTTTAGTCTCGAGATAGCTTTAAGTCTCAAGATAGCTTTTAGTCTCAGATAGTCTTTAGTCTCAGACAATTCCAGATAGCCTTTAGTCTCAGATAGTCTTGAGTCTCAGATAGCCTTTAGTCTCAGAAAGCCGTTAGTTTCAGATAGCCTTTAGTCTCAGATAGCCTTTAGTCTCAGACAATCTCAGATAGTCTTTAGTCTCAGAACGTCTTCAGTCTCAGAAAGTATTCAGTCTCAGATCGTCTTCAGTCTCAGATCGTCTTCAGTCTCAGATCGTCTCAGATAGAATTTAGTCTCAGATAGCCTTTAGTCTCAGACAATCTCAGATATATAGCCTTTAGTCTCACATAGCCTTTAGTCTCAGACAATCTCAGATAGTCTTTAGTCTCAGATAGCCTTTCGTCTCAGATAACCTTTCGCCTCAGATAGCCTTTCATCTCAGATAGCATTTAGTCTCAGATAGCCTTTCGTCTCAGATTGCCTTTAGTCTCAGACAATCCCAGATAGCCTTTAGTCTCAGATAGCCTTCAGTCTCAGATAGCCTTTAGTCTCAGATAGCCTTTAGTCTCAGATAGCTTTTAGTATCGAGTTAGCTTTTAGTCTCAGATAGTATTTACTCTCAGACTATCCCACATAGCCTTTAGTCTCAGATAGTCTCTAGTCTCAGATAGTCTTTAGTCTCAGAGAGCCTTTAGTCTCAGATAGCCTTTTGTCTCAGATAGTCTTTAGTCTCAAGATAGCTTTTATTCTCAGATAGTCTTTAGTCTCTACAATCCCAGATAGCCTTTAGTCTCAGATAGTCTTTAGTCTCAGATAGCCTTTTATCTCAGATAGCTTTTAGTCTCGAGATAGTCTTTAGTCTCAGATCGTCTTCAGTCTCAGATCGTCTCAGATAGCATTTAGTCTCAGATAGCCTTTAGTCTCACATAGAATTTAGTCTCAGACAATCTCAGATAGTCTTTTGTCTCAGATAGCCTTTAGTCTCAGACAATCTCAGATATATAGCCTTTAGTCTCACATAGTATTTACTCTCAGACTATCCCAGATAGCCTTTAGTCTCAGATAGTCTCTAGTCTCAGATAGCCTTTAGTCTCAGATAGTCTTTAGTCTCAGATAGCCTTTCGTCTCAGATAGCCTTTCGTCTCAGATAGCCTTTAATCTCAGATAGCATTTAGTCTCAGATATTCTTTCGTCTCAGATAGCCTTTAGTCTCAGACAATCCCAGATAGCCTTTAATCTCAGATAGCCTTCAGTCTCAGATAGCCTTTAGTCTCAGATATTCTTTAGTCTCAGATAGCTTTTAGTCTCGAGTTAGCTTTTAGTCTCAGATAGTCTTTAGTCTCAGACTATCCCAGATAGCCTTTAGTCTCAGATAGTCTTTAGTCTCAGATAGCCTTTAGTCTCAGATAGCCTTTTGTCTCAGATAGCCTTTAGTCTCAGATAGCCTTTAGTCTCAAGATAGCCTTTAGTCTCGAGATAGCTTTAAGTCTCAGATAGTCTTTAGTCTCAGACAATCTCAGATAGACTTTAGTCTCAGATAGCCTTTAGTCTTAGATTGCCTTTAGGCTCGAGATAGCTTTTAGTCTCAAGATAGCTTTTAGTCTCAGATAGTCTTTAGTCTCAGACAATCTCAGATAGTCTTTAGTATCAGATAACCTTTCGTCTCAGATAGCCTTTAGTCTCAGACAATCTCAGATAGTCTTTAGTCTCAGAACGTCCTCAGTCTCAGAAAGTATTCAGTCTCAGATCGTCTTCAGTCTCAGATCGTCTTCAGTCTCAGATCGTCTCAGATAGCATTTAGTCTCAGATAGCCTTTAGTCTCAGATAGCCTTTCGTCTCAGATAGCCTTTAATCTCAGATAGCATTTAGTCTCAGATAGCCTTCGTCTCAAATAGTCTTTAGTCTCAGACAATCCCAGATAGCCTTTAGTCTCAGATAGCCTTCAGTCTCAGATAGCCTTTAGTCTCAGATATTCTTTAGTCTCAGATAGCTTTTAGTCTCGAGTTAGCTTTTAGTCTCAGATAGTCTTTAGTCTCAGACTATCCCAGATAGCCTTTAGTCTCAGATAGTCTTTAGTCTCAGATAGTCTTTAGTCTCAGATAGCCTTTAGTCTCAGATAGCCTTTTGTCTCAGATAGCCTTTAGTCTCAGATAGCCTTTAGTCTCAGATAGCCTTTAGTCTCATATAGCCTTTTGTCTCAAGATAGCTTTTAGTCTCAGATAGCCTTTCGTCTCAGATAGCCTTTCGTCTCAGATAGCCTTTCGTCTCAGATAGCCTTTCGTCTCAGAGAGTCTTTAGTCTCAGACAATCTCAGATAGTCTTTAGTCTCAGATACGCTTTAGTCTCAGATAGCCTTTTGTCTCAGATAGCTTTTCGTCTCAGATAGCCTTTCGTCTCAGATAGCCTTTCATCTCAGATAGCCTTTAGTCTCAGATAGCCTTTAGTCTCAGATACCCTTTAGTCTCAGATAGCCTTTAGTCTCGAGATAGCTTTAAGTCTCAAGATAGCTTTTAGTCTCAAGATAGCTTTTAGTCTCAGATAGTCTTTAGTCTCAGACAATTCCAGATAGCCTTTAGTCTCAGATAGTCTTGAGTCTCAGATAGCCTTTAGTCTCAGATAGCCGTTAGTTTCAGATAGCCTTTAGTCTCAGATAGCCTTTAGTCTCAGACAATCTCAGATATATAGCCTTTAGTCTCACATAGCCTTTAGTCTCAGACAATCTCAGATAGTCTTTAGTCTCAGATAGCATTTAGTCTCAGATAGCCTTTCGTCTCAGATAGCCTTTAGTCTCAGACAATCCCAGATAGCCTTTAGTCTCAGATAGCCTTCAGTCTCAGATAGCCTTTAGTCTCAGATAGCCTTTAGTCTCAGATAGCTTTTAGTCTCGAGTTAGCTTTTAGTCTCAGATAGTCTTTACTCTCAGACTATCCCAGATAGCCTTTAGTCTCAGATAGTCTTTAGTCTCAGATAGCCTTTAGTCTCAGATAGCCTTTTGTCTCAGATAGCCTTTTGTCTCAGATAGCCTTTAGTCTCAGATAGCCTTTAGTCTCAAGATAGCTTTTAGTCTCAAGATAGCTTTTAGTCTCAGATAGCCATAAGTCTCAGACAATCTCAGATAGTCTTTAAGTCTCAGATCGTCTTCAGTTTCAAATCGTCTTTAGTCTCAGATAGTCTTCAGTCTCAGATCGTCTTCAGTCTCAGATCGTCTCAGATAACATTTAGTCTCAGATAGACTTTAGTCTCAGACAATCTCAGATAGCCTTTAGTCTCAGATAGCCTTCAGTCTCAGATAGCCTTTAGTCTCAGATAGCCTTTAGTCTCAGATAGCTTTTAGTCTCGAGTTAGCTTTTAGTCTCAGATAGTCTTTACTCTCAGACTATCCCAGATAGCCTTTAGTCTCACATAGTCTTTAGTCTCAGATAGCCTTTAGGCTCAGATAGCCTTTTGTCTCAGATAGCCTTTTGTCTCAGATAGCCTTTAGTCTCAGATAGCCTTTAGTCTCAAGATAGCTTTTAGTCTCAAGATAGCTTTTAGTCTCAGATAGCCATAAGTCTCAGACAATCTCAGATAGTCTTTAAGTCTCAGATCGTCTTCAGTTTCAAATCGTCTTTAGTCTCAGATAGTCTTCAGTCTCAGATCGTCTTCAGTCTCAGATCGTCTCAGATAACATTTAGTCTCACATAGCCTTTAGTCTCAGACAATCTCAGATAGCCTTTAGTCTCAGATAGTCTTTAGTCTCAGATAGCCTTTCGTCTCAGATAGCCTTTCGTCTCAGATAGCCTTTAATCTCAGATAGCATTTAGTCTCAGATAGCTTTTCGTCTCAGATAGCCTTTAGTCTCAGACAATCCCAGATAGCCTTTAGTCTCAGATAGCCTTCAGTCTCAGATAGCCTTTAGTCTCAGATATTCTTTAGTCTCAGATAGCTTTTAGTCTTGAGTTAGCTTTTAGTCTCAGATAGTCTTTAGTCTCAGACTATCCCAGATAGCCTTTAGTCTCAGATAGTCTTTAGTCTCAGATAGTCTTTAGTCTCAGATAGCCTTTAGTCTCAGATAGCCTTTAGTCTCAGATAGCCTTTAGTCTCAGATAGCCTTTAGTCTCAGATAGCCTTTAGTCTCAAGATAGCTTTTAGTCTCAGATAGCCTTTCGTCTCAGATAGCCTTTCGTCTCAGATAGCCTTTCGTCTCAGATAGCCTTTAGTCTCAGAGAGTCTTTAGTCTCAGACAATCTCAGATAGTCTTTAGTCTCAGATAGTCTTTAGTCTCAGATAGCCTTTTGTCTCAGATAGCCTTTCATCTCAGATAGCATTTAGTCTCAGATAGCCTTTCATCTCAGATAGCCTTTAGTCTCAGACAATCCCAGATATCCTTTAGTCTCAGATAGCCTTTAGTCTCAGATAGCCTTTAGTCTCAGATAGCTTTTAGTCTCGAGTTAGCTTTTAGTCTCAGATAGTCTTTACTCTCAGACTATCCCAGATAGCCTTTAGTCTCAGATATTCTTTAGTCTCAAATAGTCTTTAGTCTCAGATAGCCTTTTAGTCTTAGATAGCCTTTTGTCTCAGATAGCCTTTTGTTTCAGACAATCCCAGATAGCCTTTAGTCTCAGATAGCCTTCAGTCTCAGATAGCCTTTAGTCTCAGATATTCTTTAGTCTCAGATAGCTTTTAGTCTCGAGTTAGCTTTAAGTCTCAGATAGTCTTTAGTCTCAGACTATCCCAGATATTCTTTAGTCTCAGATAGTCTTTCGTCTCAGATAGCCTTTAGTCTCAGATAGCCTTTCGTCTCAGATAGCCTTTAGTCTCAGATAGCCTTTAGTCTCAGATAGCCTTTCGTCTCAAATAGCCTTTCGTCTCAGATAGCCTTTCGTCTCAGATAGCCTTTAGTCTCAGATAGCCTTTAGTCTCAGATAGCCTTTAGTCTCGAGATAGCTTTAAGTCTCAAGATAGCTTTTAGTCTCAGATAGTCTTTAGTCTCAGACAATTCCAGATAGCCTTTAGTCTCAGATAGTCTTGAGTCTCAGATAGCCTTTAGTCTCAGATAGCCGTTAGTTTCAGATAGCCTTTAGTCTCAGATAGCCTTTAGTCTCAGACAATCTCAGATAGCCTTTAGTCTCAGAACGTCTTCAGTCTCAGAAAGTATTCAGTCTCAGATCGTCTTCAGTCTCAGATCGTCTTCAGTCTCAGATCGTCTCAGATAGAATTTAGTCTCAGATAGCCTTTAGTCTCAGACAATCTCAGATATATAGCCTTTAGTCTCACATAGCCTTTAGTCTCAGACAATCTCACATAGTCTTTAGTCTCAGATAGCCTTTCGTCTCAGATAGCCTTTCATCTCAGATAGCATTTAGTCTCAGATAGCCTTTCGTCTCAGATAGCCTTTAGTCTCAGACAATCCCAGATAGCCTTTCGTCTCAGATAGCCTTCAGTCTCAGATAGCCTTTAGTCTCAGATAGCCTTTAGTCTCAGATAGCTTTTAGTCTCGAGTTAGCTTTTAGTCTCAGATAGTCTTTACTCTCAGACTATCCCAGATAGCCTTTAGTCTCAGATAGTCTCTAGTCTCAGATAGTCTTTAGTCTCAGAGAGCCTTTAGTCTCAGATAGCCTTTTGTCTCAGATAGCCTTTAGTCTCAGATAGCCTTTAGTCTCAAGATAGCTTTTAGTCTCAAGATAGCTTTTATTCTCAGATAGTCTTTAGTCTCTACAATCCCAGATAGCCTTTAGTCTCAGATAGTCTTTAGTCTCAGATAGCCTTTTATCTCAGATAGCTTTTAGTCTCGAGATAGCTTTTAGTCTCGAGATAGTCTTTAGTCTCAGATCGTCTTCAGTCTCAGATCGTCTCAGATAGCATTTAGTCTCAGATAGCCTTTAGTAGCAGACAATCTCAGATATATAGCCTTTATTCTCACATAGAATTTAGTCTCAGACAATCTCAGATAGTCTTTTGTCTCAGATAGCCTTTAGTCTCAGACAATCTCAGATAGCCTTTAGTCTCAGATAGTCTTTAGTCTCAGATAGCCTTTCGTCTCAGATAGCCTTTCGTCTCAGACAATCCCAGATAGCCTTTAGTCTCAGATAGCCTTCAGTCTCAGATAGCCTTTAGTCTCAGATATTATTCAGTCTCAGATAGCTTTTAGTCTCGAGTTAGCTTTTAGTCTCAGATAGTCTTTAGTCTCAGACTATCCCAGATAGCCTTTAGTCTCAGATAGTCTTTAGTCTCAGATAGTCTTTAGTCTCAGATAGCCTTTAGTCTCAGATAGCCTTTTGTCTCAGATAGCCTTTAGTCTCAGATAGCCTTTAGTCTCAAGATAGCCTTTAGTCTCGAGATAGCTTTAAGTCTCAGATAGTCTTTAGTCTCAGACAATCTCAGATAGACTTTAGTCTCAGATAGCCTTTGGTCTTAGATTGCCTTTAGGCTCGAGATAGCTTTTAGTCTCAAGATATCTTTTAGTCTCAGATAGTCTTTAGTCTCAGACAATCTCAGATAGTCTTTAGTATCAGATAACCTTTCGTCTCAGATAGCCTTTAGTCTCAAGATAGCTTTTAGTCTCAAGATAGCTTTTAGTCTCAGATAGTCTTTAGTCTCAGACAATCTCAGATAGACTTTAGTCTCAGATAGCCTTTAGTCTTAGATTGCCTTTAGGCTCGAGATAGCTTTTAGTCTCAAGATAGCTTTTAGTCTCAGATAGTCTTTAGTCTCAGTCAATCTCAGATAGCCTTTAGTCTCAGAAAGCCTTTCGTCTCAGATAGCCTTTCGTCTCAGATAGCCTTTAGTCTCAGATAGCCTTTAGTCTCAGATAGCCTTTAGTCTCAGATAGCCTTTAGTCTCAGAAAATCTCAGATAGATAGACTTTAGTCTCAGATAGCCTTTAGTCTCAGTCAATCTCAGATAGTTATTAGTCTCAGATAACCTTTAATCTCAGATAGCCTTTCGTCTCAGATAGCCTTTAGTCTCAGATAGCCTTTAGTCTCAGATAGTCTTTAGTCTGAGACAATCTCAGATAGTCTTTAGTCTCAGACAATCTCAGAGAGCTTTTTGTCTCAGATAGCCTTTCGTCTCAGATAGCCTTTCGTCTCAGATAGCCTTTAGTCTCAGGATAGCTTTAAGTCTCAAGATAGCTTTTAATCTCAGATAGTCTTTAGTCTCAGACAATTCCAGATAGCCTTTAGTCTCAGATAGTCTTTAGTCTCAGATAGCCTTTAGTCTCAGATAGCCTTTAGTCTCAGACAATCTCAGATAGTCTTTAGTCTCAGAACGTCTTCAGTCTCAGAAAGTATTCAGTCTCAGATCGTCTTCAGTCTCAGATCGTCTTCAGTCTCAGATCGTCTCAGATAGCATTTAGTCTCAGATAGCCTTTAGTCTCAGATAGCCTTTCGTCTCAGATAGCCTTTAATCTCAGATAGCATTTAGTCTCAGATAGCCTTTGTCTCAGATAGCCTTTAGTCTCAGACAATCCCAGATAGCCTTTAGTCTCAGATAGTCTTTAGTCTCAGATAGTCTTTAGTCTCAGATAGCCTTTAGTCTCAGATAGCCTTTTGTCTCAGATAGCCTTTAGTCTCAGATAGCCTTTAGTCTCAGATAGCCTTTTGTCTCAAGATAGCTTTTAGTCTCAGATAGCCTTTCGTCTCAGATAGCCTTTCGTCTCAGATAGCCTTTCGTCTCAGATAGCCTTTAGTCTCAGAGAGTCTTTAGTCTCAGACAATCTCAGATAGTCTTTAGTCTCAGATACGCTTTAGTCTCAGATAGCCTTTTGTCTCAGATAGCCTTTCGTCTCAGATAGCCTTTCGTCTCAGATAGCCTTTCATCTCAGATAGCCTTTAGTCTCAGATAGCCTTTAGTCTCAGATAGCCTTTAGTCTCAGATAGCCTTTAGTCTCGAGATAGCTTTAAGTCTCAAGATAGCTTTTAGTCTCAAGATAGCTTTTGGTCTCAGATAGTCTTTAGTCTCAGACAATTCCAGATAGCCTTTAGTCTCAGATAGTCTTGAGTCTCAGATAGCCTTTAGTCTCAGATAGCCGTTAGTTTCAGATAGCCTTTAGTCTCAGATAGCCTTTAGTCTCAGACAATCTCAGATATATAGCCTTTAGTCTCACATAGCCTTTAGTCTCAGACAATCTCAGATAGTCTTTAGTCTCAGATAGCATTTAGTCTCAGATAGCCTTTCGTCTCAGATAGCCTTTAGTCTCAGACAATCTCAGATATATAGCCTTTAGTCTCACATAGCCTTTAGTCTCAGACAATCTCAGATAGTCTTTAGTCTCAGATAGCATTTAGTCTCAGATAGCCTTCAGTCTCAGATAGCCTTTAGTCTCAGATTGCCTTTAGTCTCAGATAGCTTTTAGTCTCGAGTTAGCTTTTAGTCTCAGATAGCCTTTAGTCTCTGATAGCCTTTAGTCTCAAGATAGCTTTTAGTCTCAAGATAGCTTTTAGTCTCAGATAGCCATAAGTCTCAGACAATCTCAGATAGTCTTTAAGTCTCAGATCGTCTTCAGTTTCAAATCGTCTTTAGTCTCAGATAGTCTTTAGTCTCAGATAGTCTTCAGTCTCAGATCGTCTTCAGTCTCATATCGTCTCAGATAACATTTAGTCTCAGATAGACTTTAGTCTCAGACAATCTCAGATAGTTAGCCTTTAGTCTCAAATATCCTTTAGTCTCAGATAGCCTTTAGTCTCAGACTATCTCAGATAGCCTTTAGTCTAAGATAGCCTTTAGTCTTAGATAGCCTTTAGTCTCAGATAGCCTTTCGTCTCAGGTAGCCTTTAGTCTCAGATAGCCTTTCGTCTCAGATAGCCTTTCGTCTCAGGTAGCCTTTTGTCTCAGGTAGCCTTTCATCTCAGATAGCCTTTAGTCTCAGATAGCCTTTAGTCTCAAGACATCTTTAAGTCTCAGATAGTCTTTAGTCTCAGACAATCTCAGATAGCCTTTAATTTCAGATAGCCTTTAGTCTCAGATAGCCTTTTGTCTCAGATAGCCTTTAGTCTCAGATAGCCTTTAGTCTCGAGACAGCTTTTAGTCTCAAGATAGCTTTTAGTCTCAGATAGTCTTTAGTCTCAGACAATCCCAGATAGTCTTTAGTCTCAGATCATCTTCAGTTTCAAATTGTCTTCAGTCTCAGATCGTCTTCAGTCTCAGACAATCTCAGATAGTCTTCAGTTTCAGATCGTCTTCAGTCTCAGATCGTCTCAGATAGCATTTAGTCTCAGATAGCCTTTAGTTTCAGACAATCTCAGATAGATAGCCTTTAGTCTCGAATAGCCTTTAGTCTCAGATCGCCTTTAGTCTCAGATAGCCTTCAGCCTCAGATAGCCTTTAGTCTCAGATAGCCTTTAGTCTCAGATAGCCTTTAGTCTCAGATAGCCTTTCATCTCAGATAGTCTTTAGTCTCAAGATAGCCTTTAGTCTCAGACAATCTCAGATAGCCTTTAGTCTCAGATAGCCTTTAGTCTCAGATAGCCTTTAGTCTCAGATAGCTTTTAGTCTCAGATAGTCTTTAGTCTCAGACAATCCCAGATAGTCTTTAGTCTCAGATAGTCTTTAGTCTCAGATAGCCTTTAGTCTCAGATAGCCTTTAGTCTCGAGATAGCTTTTAGTCTCGAGATAGCTTTTAGTCTCAGATAGTCTTTAGTCTCAGACAATCCCAGATAGTCTTTATTCTCAGATCATCTTCAGTTTCAAATAGTCTTCAGTCTCAGATCGTCTTCAGTCTCAGACAATCTCAGATAGTCTTTAGTCTCAGATAGCCTTTAGTTTCAGACAATCTCAGATAGATATCCTTTAGTCTCAAATAGCCTTCAGCCTCAGATAGCCTTTAATCTCAGATAGTCTTTAGTCTCAAGATAGTCTTTAGTCTCTACAATCCCAGATAGCCTTTATTCTCAGATAGTCTTTAGTCTCAGATAGCCTTTTATCTCAGATAGCTTTTAGTCTCGAGATAGCTTTTAGTCTCAGATAGTCTTTAGTCTCAGACTATCCCAGATAGCCTTTAGTCTCAGATAGCCTTTAGTCTCAGATAGCCTTTAGTCTCAGATAGCCCTTAGTCTCAGATAGCCCTTAGTCTCAGATAGCCTTTAGTCTCAGACAATCTCAGATAGTCTTTAGTCTCAGATCGTCTTCAGTCTCAGACAATCTCAGATAGTCTTTAGTCTCAGATCGTCTTCAGTCTCAGATCTTATTTAGTCTTACGTCACAGCTGGCTATTGTAACTGGGGTTAACTTTTGCAGTTTTCACTGCACATATCCAGGTTTGTGCTACACATTGCTGGTAAACGGGGTGAGTCCCGTCCTCCTAAGTAGAATTAATCGAAGCACATTGAGCAGACTAAGTGAATAATTATTATGATAACTCCAAAGCTGCCGTGAACGTTCCTCACCCTGTGGTTCTTGATAAACTGCTCCATGTCATTCTCAGTCAGGTAGTAGGCCTTGATGTAGGTCTCCACAAAGTCCTTGTCAGGGATTGGCCTCATAGTCAGCTTCTCTTCTTCATTACTGCACTTCTTTATGTTACCATAGCTACATGACGGAACAGGTGACACAAGTTGACTTTTTGTTGACTTTGTATTACTGTCAGACAGTACAGAATAAGATACAGAATAAGATAGACAAGTTTAGTTTTTGTTGAGAGACGTTTCAGAATCCAGAGTTGTTTATTAGCAACGTTCTAAAAACATGACATTTGTATTCTTGATGCCCAAGGCACAAGAATGAAAAACAAAAATGTCAAAAGAGAAAATCTGAAATCGACAGAGTTAATAAATCTACATAACTTAATTCTGCTCAGACAGTTTTCTTCAAGGCATCTTTTGTCTCAGACAATTCAAGGGTTTGTTTAATTTAAAAAAAGGCCAACAAGTAAATATTTAATATTCATTAGTAGAAAGAAGAGGAAGGGAAGCGCTACTAAGGTACACTATAGTATATTTTGGTAGATAGAAGGTGCTCTTTGGTAAAAGGTGTAAATTGGTCATCAAAAAGAAATGAGGACCAAGGCACTCTTCATATAATTAATTAAAATGCCTTTATTAGTATGGCATGTTCAATAGAAACAAAGTTGTTTCTCCCTGACGAAGGCCATGCAGCCGAAACGCGTCGGTTTTTAAACAACTGTTTCTATTGAACATGCCATACTAATAAAGGCATTTTAATTAATTATATGAAGAGTGCCTTGGTCCTCCTTTCTTTTTGATTTAATATTCATTGTTCACTTGATAGCATCACAAACTGTCTCTTCACACCGTGTGGGGGTCTGGATTTGAGGGTCCTCAGTCGGAGTGCCCGTCACATCTGACTGTTCCCTTGTGTGTGTTTGTGTGTGTGTGTGTGTGTGTGTGTGTGTGTGTGTGTGTGTGTGTGTGTGTGTGTGTGTGTGTGTGTGTGTGTGTGTGTGTGTGTGTGTGTGTGTGTGTGTGTGTGTTTGTGTGTTTGTGTGTTTGTGTATGTGTGTAGCGGAGTGGAATCAAGTCCACCAGATCAGTGGCTGCTGACATCCATGTTTGTTCTGGTCCTGACAGAGCTGTTATTGCTTTCAGGGGAAAATAGATACTGCCAGAGTCTACAACTCTCTCCCGCCCTCTCTCTTTCTCTCTCCCCCTCTTTATCTCTCTCCTTACATTTATATATCCCTCCCTTCCTCCTCTCTCTAAGGTTGCCAGAGTCCCCCGGGGTGAGACGGTGAGTGGTGAGTCAGACTGTCAAGCAGCTCTAGCTAGAGTCCAGTTGGGAGTGGGAGGCGAAGATACTGTAACAGACAAACGCCTGGCCACTCTACCATAGTGGATGGATGGAGGTGATAGGAGGCACAGTACCATGACACTCAGGCTGTGTCTATAATGGCACCCTATTCCCTTTATAGTGCACCATTTCTGACCAGTGCCCACAGGGCCCAAACTAGTGCACTATATAGGGAATGGGATGCATTTGGGATGCAGTCAGACCAGGACCTTGGGGATACGGAGGGAAGGGAATACCAGAGACTAGACTAATCCCAGTCTGGGATGGGCAGCTGAGAGAGGCAGACTCTTGTGAAGGAGCTCCACAGGTCTAATACTGATACACAGATCATGTCCATGGTGATGTGTCGAGCAGAGAATGAAGAGGACCCTGTACAGTTTACTACATGTTAGTTGTACACCTTTGGGTGTCTTTTCCTAGCTACTGTATTATGATATTTTTTATATATATTTTTTATTGAACCTTTATTCAACTAGGCAAGTCAGTTGAGAACATATTCTTACTTACATTGACGGCCTACCCGGCCAAACCAGGGTGATGCTGGGCCAACAGTGCGCCACCCTATGGGACTCCCAATCATGACCGGTTGTGATACAGCCTGGATTCGAACCATGGTGTCTGTAGTGACGCCTCTAGCACTGAGATGCAGTGCCTTAGACCGCTGCGCCACTCCGGAGCCCTAGTCCTGTCCTTAGAACTAAAACCCTAACTAACCCTAGTTCTGTCGTTAGAACTAAAACCCTAACTAACCCTAGTTCTGTCGTTAGAACTAAAACCCTAACTAACCCTAGTTCTGTCCTTAGAACTAAAACCCTAACTAACCCTAGTTCTGTCCTTAGAACTAAAACCCTAACTAACCCTAGTTCTGTCCTTAGAACTAAAACCCTGAACTTCCAGCTCAGTAAAGCTCAGCACAATCAACCTGGGTGCAAAAACCACCGTACCCACTTCCCTACCGGTTTCACGTTTTAACACTCTTAGAGATGTTGTGCTTGTGCCTCGTCTTTTTCCCACTTCATCAGAAGATGGTCAGGGGCATTATGAAAGCTTTTTACCCCCCCACTCCCCTATTAATGCCATGTCTCTCAGGCTTAAAGAGGATGTCTCGCCTGGCCGTATAAAACCCTGCCTGCCAGTACTTATATTTCACAGATGCTTTCACACACGCACACTTAGACAAGAGTGCACGCACACATGCACGCACACACCCACACACACACCACCATGAACAATGCACTCTGCAGAGAAAGGGTACAAGTGCTGATTTGAGGGGAAATGCATTAGGCCCCAAACCTTTGACTCACTAGCAATGAAGATGGGAATGGAGCAGGTGGTTTTGGGAGCCATTTCGGATGTGTCAAGTGTTTAGAGGAGACTCAGGCCAGCCTCGTGTCAGACATGTTCCCTATAACAGAACGTATAACAGTCCTGGGATGGTGTTGGGGTTGGGGAGAAGGAGGCACAGAGAGTTAGCTAGTTGCTACCATATGTAGGGGATAAGAGGACTGAAGAGGAGTTGTCTCAGGAGAATGTCAGAGAAAGCTGGAGAAAAGCTGGGAGCACTCATGTCTTGAGTGCTTATCTAGGCAATCAGCGCGTTCCTTTGCGGTACTCTAACATTTCGTTTTTTATTTATTTATGACAAGCAGATGTTCCATCAAGAGGATGTTCAAACCTTGAGAAGAAAAAAAGAGGGGGGGAGTAAAGAAAAGAGAACCAAACTTTTCTTGATCGATGTTCGGGCTCGAAGCACCTTGTGGTCGTACCTTACTGCGGGAGACGACAGGGGCTCCAATACGGCCTTATTCAATAACTCACTTGAGGTATTCAGCCTGTGACATGCGTCCCAGCTGATATTTACGAGTGTACCCTGGGAGCAAGGAACGGGCCCCTCGACCAAAAAGACGTCAAAATAAGAGATGAACGAAGCAGCTAAAATGTCCACACCTCTCCTATCCACTGGCAGTAAATCCCGCTATTCCACAGGTACATATTAGCATGTGGTAATAAACTCACTATAAACCATAATTGAATGAGCAGTAGGTTTGTGTTCGCAGATATTATTTTTCCTGCTGTGCTTATCATAATATATTTGCTGGCATTACAACTAGTCAGCAGCATTTTGCTGGTCATAAAAAAGCATACACATACTGTATATATATATTTTTTTAAAGCATATACATATATTTTTTTTAATCGCTGATTCGTACCTTTGAAATATACTATCACAAACTGTAAGTGGGTACAGAGAGACATTATTTACTATTTTTGGAAAGGTTTTATTAAAAGGAATAACATGACTCATCAGGCACCACTCAGCCCCTTGATGAAGGCTGCAGTATATCTGCTGAAAATGTGTTTTATCTAGAAATCAATTAAAGTGTTTTGTAAATCAAAGCAAGGATGTAGGAGTTGTTCTTCCATCTTCTGAAGCCTCCTGGCTTCTCTGGTGAAACATTCCTGCTTTTATGTAGAAATCAGTCACTGTATTCTGTATATGCAAGTAAACAACTTACCCCTCCACCAGAGTCCTGTTGGCCAGACAGATGCAGTGTTCCCACAGGATGTTAGACACAGGCAGGGGGACCCGGAAGGTGTCTGGACACATCACCCAGCCTCTTGTTAAACTCCTCAAACTCCCGAGGAATAGAAAAACCATAACATTTGGTTCGTTTTTTTATTAACATTTTTGGTCCACTGATAAATATATTACAAAGACATCATTCTGGGTTTCACGACTTCTCAAAATCCCCAAAGTGTCATGCCTACTGAAGTCTAGTTAGCTATATTTTAAAGCAGAGATACTTTCATTAGTATTGTTGATTGTACTTTGTATTTTGTGTGTTGATGAGCTAACACCCAGTTCTACAGCTGAGCTGGTGAATAATGTTAGTCGACATGAGTTCTCATTAACACAGCTGAGCAGACATCCATCCAACTTTTCAGCCCTCACATACTCCCCCTGCACCACAGATGTCCTAGCAACCCTTGCCATACAAGATGGCTGTTGGCCGCGCTCCATTCCAACATGAGCAGCAGAGACACATCAGTCATGGACGTGTTGATGCAGCTGCTCAGGCCTTTTTCATTTTTCTTTCATTTCACCCCCAAAAATATATGTTGCTTTTTAGACACAAAGACCCATCGCTCTGACGCTCTCCATATGCCAAAAGCTACATGTTTCACCGTGTCCTTACACCTTGTTTGTTGCTGATACAAACGCCACAATAGTACAGACTGGGGTTTCAGAAAAAGGCGAAATGTTTTCCTCACTCACTCACTGCACCAGAAGCTTGTACGCTTGTTACACAGTCTGCAATTTTCAATTCGATTTGAATGGAGGTAATTATGGTGAAGGGTGTAGTGGTTCATGTTGGCAAACTGCAGAACACTGGAAAGGGAATTGAAGGTGACACATTTTTCACTAAAAAGGTGGTACAAGGTATTGCATCTGACTGGCAGAATTCACGAGGAGAAATCAAATGCATCTGAAAATCATCATACAGTCATAAATCTAAAAATAGATTTTCTCACACATTATTTTGATGAATGAAAGTACCCAAGGACTGCATTGAATGTCTTTTCAAACAACAAATGTGTGCCATCAAACGCTCACATTTTGAATAGCCTGGTTTGTAAATGAGACAACGTCAGTACCCCTGACACAATTTCCAATCTAAATGCAAATATATGCCAATATTGGATGCTAATATTCAACCCAAACTCATGAAAACCACATACACAATCTCCTCTCAAATACAACCCTGTATCAATAACTTGTCAATCATAAAACATACTGTAGTGATGCATGGGTTGACTCATAACCCGCAGTTCCCCGCGCTTATCTCCACGGGGCGGGTGGGTTTAGGGTCATTAAAGATTGTGTGGATGAAGGGTGGGTGGTGGGCGGGCTGAATAAAAAGAAAAAAATACCTTAAAAAAATCCATAAAAGAGTAATTATTGTGTAATTTATATCTATAGGCTACGTTGAGGTTTTTATTTGATTATTTTAGGCTATCTGGCATTAGTGCATCAGCCTAAGCTTTAGGGACCAACTGTACGCACGCCGAATAACCTACACGCCAACCGCCAAATGCTTTTGGTAATGAGCAGAAAAAGATAACATCGATACACGGAGGCAAAAAGGTCGAATTTAATTCAAAAAGAGAAAAGCTGTGAAATAGAGAGATGAAAATAAAGAGAAGGGAGGGACAGAAAAGTCATGTTTGGGAAAGATTTGTTGAAGTGGTAAAAGATTATGAAAGCAGTGCCTGCTATGTTATGTGTGATGATTGTGAGGCTCTATACAAATTCGACAGTCACAAGACGGAACTTCAAATAGGCCTATCACACGTCAAGGGAACTGTAGCCTACTGTTCAGGTGGGTTAAATGGAAACTGAAATCTGGACACTGACTGTAGGTCTATAACCTCTCAGCATTTCTTGCAGTTAAATGATACACCAAATCTAGGCACATTCTTTGGTGTAGAAATATTATTTATTCATTTCAGATCTTGAGAGAATGTGAATGTGCAGCTAGATACTGTCTGTATAGGTGCTATCTTTATCAACATCATAAAAGCTGATAGTGCCATATAAAATATGCATCCAAGCCAAACTGAAATCTTATCAGAAACATGTTTGGGTCGTTTTCACAGCTTTCTATTCCCTTACAACCGGTCAAACTGATGTCTTTCGGAAATTTTGCACAGAAAAACATTCCCAGTTTTTTGGAGGGTTGAGTTTCTGCATTTTCTCCCCAGTCCCTAAATGTCTTGGCTCTGTGAGAGAAGCAGATGAACTTGAACTAGATTGAAGTAATTATTCTATCGATTTATGATATTCTGGTGAGCAAGGGTTTACTTAGTCTTCTAGGGCAACATATAATGACAGAAGAGAAGCTGCATGTATCTAATTTTAGACAAGTTGACTAACAAATAGCCTACTAAAATGTTGAAAATTATAAGCAGAAACATTTCAATCCGTAAAAAGAAATCCTGCACTCCGTGTCCAAAAATTGTTTTGCCTTTTGTGATAGTAGCCTAGAGCACATTTTCTATATTAGTGGGTGAGGGTTGGGTGCAGGCCTCAGATTTTCACCTTATTAAATATAGTCGGGCGGGTGGGTTATTAGCAATTTCGGGCAGGTGAACAAACAGCTGACCCGCACACCACTACCATACTATGTCTAAAAAGATTGGATGAGCGGCTACATCTCAGCCTGACCGTTACTCTCATCTTGTCGTGTAAATTAAACTCTTAGGTCCGCTGCGATCATCAATATGGCAAATACGTTTAAATCAAGTCAGTGAGGCAGACACTTTTCCTCCGACTATTTGGCTTAAACATAATTAGTTTGGCTTAGAGCGGCTTAATAATGCTCGCAGAGAGCCGTCTTCCAGCCGATCCACAGATCCAGAAAGGTGAGCCTGAGTATTTCATTAGAAGGCTGTGTAGTGGTTTGCTCGATGTGGTTCGGGATTTAAAGCTATGGCTGTTCAGACAGAAATGCTTATGCATATTTGGGGGAATCTCTTAGCTTCCGCCTCGCAAGTAAGGCCCACGGTCACGCTTCCACTGCAAAATCCCATCTGTTCCTCAACACTAGGGCCCCCTCTCTCCGTATGCTCCGGCTTCATGCTCATCACGCCACGCCGAGCCACACGTCCCCATGCAAAATGCATGATGGGATAAGTGGAAGGAATGAATAACAATTTGATACTCATTTGGGAAGAGAATTTTAAGCCTGGAGATAGTTACAGGAGGGGACCTAAGAAACTCACCTTTCCTTAACAAACCTCAAACTTAGCTTCCTGAATCTGCATTAAACTCCCCAAACTTCTTCCGTTATATGAATTATTCAAATCCTAACTGGCAAATAATTGATATCGGAAGACCTCTCGGAGTTGTTAGGGGAATGAGAAGAGAAAACTTTAAACCAAGATCTCGACATGTTGAAAGAGATTAAAAGTTATCGATGACCTTGTGTTTCCGGAATTACCGGAAAATTTGTTTAAAAAAATAATCCATATTTGAAAGATCTCACTGTATTTCAAATACTTTTCCAATAGACAGTCTCAAAAGAGAGGTATCATCTTTAGTTCCTAACCAGGAAGCCTAGCTGAAAAAAAATCCCATTGCCACAAAAATTATATTTGCGATGTTTTTCTTCCTGCAGTGCAATTGAATGTTCATAGGGGGAATAGGAGAGAGATGGCCATGTTTGGGGATGTGTGGTGCTGGTTTCCCTTGAGGTACTGTAAATGTACTGTACTGTAGGATCCATAAGAACAGCACTTAACCTGAACTACTGTGGTACAAATACAAAGCTGTCCAACTGGGAAACCGTCCGAACACTGCTTGTTATAAACAGATAAACAAATGCATTGAAATGGTAGTACCAATCCCTTTTCAAGATAATACAACATAGTCACGTGGTCTAGCTTAACTAAAATACACAAAAGTATGTGGACCCATTCAAATGAGAGGATTTGGCTATTTTAGTCACCTGCTGCTGATCGGTTTATAAAATCAAGCTCACAGCCATGCAATCTCCATAGACAAACACTGTCAGTAGAATGGCCCGTACTGAAGAGCTCAGTGAGTTTCAACGTGGCACAGTCATAGGATGCCACCTTTCCAACAAGTCAGTTTGTCAAATCTCTGCCCTGATAGAGCTGTTATTGTGAAGTGGAAAAGTCTAGGCGCAACAAAGACTCGCTCGCGAAATGGTAGGCCACAGAAGCTCACAGAACGGGACCGCCGAGTGCTGAAGCGCGTCTGTTCTCGGTTGCAACATTCACTACCGAGTTCCAAACTGCCTCTGGAAGCAACGTCAGCACAAGAACTGTTCGTTGGGAGCTTCATGAAATGGGTTTCCATGGCCGAGTTGCCGCACACTAGCCTAAGCTCACCATGTGCAATGCCAAGAGTCGGCTGGAATGGTGTAAAGCTCGCCGCCATTGAACTCTGGAGCAGTGGAAACGCGTTCTCTGGAGTGATAAATCACGCTTTACCATTTGGCAGTCTGAAAAATCTGGGTTTGGTGGATGCCAGGAGAATGCAACCTGCCCAAATGCATAGTGCCAACTTTAAAGTTTGGTGGAGGAGGAATAATGGTCTGGGGCTGTTTTTCATGGTTAGTGCTAGGCCCCTTAGTTCCAGTAAAGGGAAATCTTAACAATACAGCATACAATGACATTCTGGATGATTCTGTGCTTCCAACTTTGTGGCAACAGTTTAGGGAAGACCCTTTCTTGTTTCAACGTGACAATGCCCCCTTGCACAAAGCAAGGTCCATACAAACATTGCTTGTCGTAATTGCTGTGGAAGAAATTGACAGGCCTGCACAGAGCCCTGACCTCAACCCCATTCAACAGCTTTGGGATGAATTGGAACGCCGACTGCGAGCCAGGCCTAATCGCCCAACATCAGTGTCCAACCTGACTAACGCTCGTGGCTGAATGGAAGCAAGTCCTTGCGGCAATGTTCCAACATCTAGTGGAAACCCTTCCCAAAAGAGTTGAGGCTGTTACAGCAGCAAATATTAATGCCTATGATTTTGGAATGGGATTTTCAATGAGCAGGTGTCCACATACTTTTGGCCATGTAGTGTAGATGAGATTAGATCTGTGATTGAGTTGTCGGTAGACAATGTAAAGTACTTTGAGATCAGGGGAAGCTCAGTGTAAATTCAACCCATTAACTACTATGGTAAACTCATAAATCTTCAACAGAGTGAGAGCTACTATACTAAAGGATGCCTTGCATAATACTGTAGAATATTTATGGTAATTGCTAGTGCCTTGGGGAGATCTTTCCTTGGGTTGATATGTAACATTTAATGCTATTGTAGTAGCGAACAGTGGAAGAGAGTACCATCCTAGGGGGGTTAGAACACGGGTCACCCCAGGAGAATGACTACTATTACCTTTGGTAATGGGCTTACTAAGGCTAGGGAAGTTACAGTATGCTTTGTTAAGAAGTAATGTCAATACAGTATATTGTGTGATCTGATATGGTCAGGGGTCCGCAGCTCCACCACACAATCAATTCTATTAAAATATATACAGTACCTGTCAAAAGGTTTTGGACACCTACTCATTCAAGGGTTTTCCTTATTTGTACTACTTTCTACATTGTAGAATAATAGTGAAGACATCAACACTATGAAGTAACACATGGAATCATGTAGTAACCAAAAAAGTGTTAAACAAATCAAAATATATATTTAAGATTCTTCAAAGTAGCCACTCTTTGCCTTGATAACAACTTTTCACACTCTTGGCATTCTCTCAATAAGCTTCATGAGGTAGTCACCTCGAACGCATTTCAATTAACAGGTGTGCCTTGTTAAAAGTTAATTTGTGTCATTTTTTTCCTTAATGCGTTTGAGCCAATCAGTTGTGTTGTGACAAGGTAGGGATGGTATACAGAAGATGGTGTTTTACCAAATAGGGCTAAGTCCATATTATGGCAGCTCAAATAAGCAAAGAGAAACGACAGTCCATCATTACTTTAAAGACATGAAGGTCAGTCAATTCGGAAAATTTCAAGAAATTTAAAAGTTCCTTCAAGTGCAGTCACAAAAACGATAGAGCGTTATGATGAAACTGGCACTCATGAGGACCGCAACAGGAAAGGAAGACCCAGAGTTACCTCTGCTGCAGAGGATAAGTTCATTAGAGTTACCAGCCTCAGAAATTGCAGCCCAAATAAATGCTTCACAGAGTTCAAGTAACAGACACATCTCAACATCAACTGTTCAGAGGAGACTGTGTGAATCAGGCCTTCATGGTCAAATTTCTGCAAAGGAACCACTACTAAAGGACACCAGTAAGAAGAGACTTACTTGGGCCAAGAAACACGAGCAATTAGACCAGTGGAAATATGTCCTTTGGTCTGATAAGTCCAAATTTGAGATTTTTAGTTCCAACAGCCATGTCTTTGTGAGACGCAGAGTAGGTGAACGGATGATCTCTGCATGTGTGGTTCCCACCGTGAAGCATAGAGGATGAGGTGTGATGGTGCTTTGCTGGTGTCACTGTGATTTATTTAGAATTCAAGGAACATTTAACCAGCATGGCTACCACAGCATTCTGCAGCGATACGCCATCCTTTCTGGTTTGTGCTGTTGGGTTATGAGAATATGAAATATACGTATTCATGTCACTGAGGGAGAGAGGGTAATGTATAACGTTTACATGATGTCAGGATATGTTATTGTTAGCCATCAGGGATCCTATGGGAGGAATCCTCTGGGAGGAGAAGAGACACAGTCTGGTACCAGGCACCATGATAGCCGTGTGTTGAGTGTAGGGAAGCAATCACATGTGACATGTGGACGAAATGTGGACGGGGTCAAAATCAAAAGTAACAGTCAGTATCTGGTGTGGCTACCAGCTGCATTAAGTACTGCAGTAAATCTCCTCCTCATGGACTGCACCAGATTTGCCAGTTCTTGCTGTGAGATGTTACCCCACTCTTCCACCAAAGCACCTGCAAGTTCCTGGACATTTCTGGGGGAATGGCCCTAGCCCTCACCCTCCGATCCAACAGGTCTCTGACGTGCACAATGGGATTGAGATCCGGGGTCTTCGCTGGCCATGGCAGAACACTGACATTCCTGTCTTGCAGGAAATCACGCACAGAACGAGCAGTATGGCTGGTGGCATTGTCATGCTGGAGGGTCATGTCAGGATGAGCCTGCAGGAAGGGTACCACATGAGGGAGAAGGATGTCTTCCCTGTAACGCACAGCGTTGAGATTGCCTGAAATGACAACAAAAATGTGTCGGAGGAAACACCTTGTACCTGGACCCCTTGGTTAGCGCGCACTGCGCCCGGCCTGCCACAGGAGTCGCTGGAGCGCGATGAGACAAGGATATCCCTACCGGCCAAACCCTCCCTAACCCGGACGACGCTATGCCAATTGTGCGTCGCCCCACGGACCTCGGCTGCGACAGAGCCTGGGCGCGAACCCAGAGACTCTGGTGGCGCAGCTAGCACTGCGATGCAGTGCCCTAGACCACTGCGCCACCCGGGAGGCCCCTAAATAAATACATTTTAAAGGAATTATTATATTTATCTCCTTCGGTATGGAGACAAACCTCTTTTTCAGGTTAAGCCAAGTCAGCTCTACATAGACTCATTGGACATGACTGTGCGCACCGCCACTATGTTCCAGAGGCCAGCATGCGTTCTATATGTGGAGTTTACAGCTTCTTAGGGTTATTACAGAAAATATATACAGGAAAATCAGGAAAATCAGCCATGAACCCTGATCCATCACTGTATTATTACAGCAATGACATGACAAACGGTCATGACCTTATGAAGATATCCTTTACAGGAATATACACATACACGTCCTTCAGCATATTTTAGTCATTACGTTCACACATACTAAAACACACATGCCACATTACCTTCATCAGGACGTACACATTGTGCTGTGACATTATCTCCCTAATGTCCCACTTAACTGCAGCCATCAGCAGCAGCATCTGTTCGTGGTCTAAAGCCTTGGCCGCCACCACCCAGCATATGGGTTTACGTAGCTCACTGGCCGTGGAGACAGTCTATAAGCGAATGACAAGGACAATGGTATAAACAAGGACAGTGGTTGTGTCATAAATGGCACCCTACTCCCTTCATAGGGCACTACTTTTGATCAGGGCCCTGGTCAGAAGTAGTGAAGTATATATGGAATAGTGTTCCATTTAGGACGCATCCATAAACAAGGACAGTGTCAATTCAATACTCACTCAGTACATTTTACTCAGTGTACAAAGTAAGTAAGGACAGAAAAAGTGAAAAACGTTCAGTAGAAAGATTTGAGAATGTTCAAATGTAATTTTCTCCTGATATTGAACTTTAGAAAGTGTCAAATCGTTTGGGCAAGATATTGATTTTGAGTCCCTTTTTGAAAATGTGAAACTCTGATGCACCCTCAAGACTCTGTAATGGTACACACACGTTGAAAAAGATCAAGCTGATAGAGAAGACTTTGTGGTCAACAGTCATTTCCACTCTCACTGATAAGGTCATGTGTGTCATAGGAGATCACAACCACTATTTAATAACATGACTGATTTTGTCCTCCTACAGAATGACACAAGGTACTTTCCGAGAGAAATTGTCAAGGAAAACACACCCTCCGGAAAGCGCAGAAGTCCATATTACAGGCTCAAAATGGGAGTATTACACAGCGTTGTACGAGATCTACAGTTTCTTGGCAATTTCTCGCATGGAATAGCCTTCATTTCTCAGAACAAGAATAGACTGACGAGTTTCAGAAGAAAGGTCTTTGTTTCTGGCCATTTTGAGCCTGTAATCGAACCCACAAATGCTGATGTTCCAGATACTCAACTAGTCTAAAGAAGGCCAGTTTTATAGCTTCTTTAATCAGAACAACTGTTTTAAGCTGTGCTAACATAATTGCAAAAGGGTTTTCTAATGATCAATTAGCCTTTTAAAATGATAAACTTGGATTAGCTAACACAACGTGCCATTGGAACACAGAAGTGATGGTTGCTGATAATGGGCCTCTGTTATGCCTATGTAGATATTCCATTATAATCAGCCGTTTCTAGCTCCAATAATAATTTACAACAGTGACAATGTCTACACTGTACTTCGGATCAATTTGATGTTATTTTAATGGACAATTTTTTAAATTTTGATGTTATTTTAATGGACAAAAAAGTTAGCTTTTCTTTCAAAAACAAGGACATTTCTAAGTGACCCCAAACTTTTGAACGGTAGTGTAGGTTGCGTTTGTAATTTGGCATCCTAATCCCTATAACAGGGGTAGACAACTAGATTCAGCCACGGGCCTATTTTTGTTGCCGCAAATGGTCGGGTGGCAGGTAATAATTATAATAATTTGTACACTAAAAATTGTTCACAACTAACCCCAAAAAGAGATTGTATTTGAAAATAACAATAATTTCATACCTTGATGACATTGAGACAAGATCACATACGTCTCGTGCCACTCGGACTGTGCAACGCCCCTGTGCACATTTTTAGGGAATAGGGTGCCATTTGGGATACATCCATAGAGTTGTGGACTGACTGACCTGTGAGTAGAACTGCTGGAGGAATGGCTTCTTGGCTGCAGGCATCATAGTATCCAGGTGAGACCGAAGGAACTAAAACTGCTTGGCCAGAAACACCCTGGGAAGAGAGACAGAGAGAGAAATCAGTACAGGCTTTTAGCTAGGCGGATAGGCCCACCAAATCAGAGATTGAAGCAGTGTTCGAGGGGTACGGAGAGAGGTAGGAGGGGAGAGGGGAGTAGGGGCTTTAGCTGAATGGATTGGGATATTGCCGACAGACCATTTCCCCTCTTTCTCCTGAGCTTTAGAAACTTCTCTTGATCCCCTGTGCTTGTTAATGAGGCAGTTTCAGTCCTAGCATCAGATGGAGGAAGGGTGTAGGAGGTACAGTAGCTAGAAATTGAGTTTTGGCCAGGTCATAATGCACCTTCTTGTTGGTTTAAATCAGCACCATATCAGGCCATGAAGCCTAAAACAGTGGGAGTATTTACATTCACTGTGTTTTCATCACTACAGCTATACATTAGCAAACACTGAGCCACATAGAAAAGTTGTAGGGGGAAAAAACTATTAATTAAAATCAATAGAAACAAAAATAAAAGCTAGTCCAGTGTAAAAATGGGGCACAGGGGGATTGAAAACATTTTTCAAATGTGTCATCATCATCAATGCTATTATTATCCTTTTACATTTTTTACATAAACAAAATTCAAGAAAATAAGTTCAGTTTAATGATGGGCAGAGAGTCAACTGAGTGTGCAAATCTGGTGATAACCGTTAATGACTGGCCGTGCGACAAGGTCAACGCAAGGCAAGGGGAAGGCATAGAGATGAATGGACCTCATTATAACAGTATGGTAACTGTTAAATAAACAATATTGTACACTACGGACTAGGGATGTGTCCCAAATTACACTCTGTTTTCTATATAGTGCACTATTTTTGACACATAAGGCTCTGGTCAAAAGTAGTGCACCATGAAGAGAATAGGGTGCCATTTAGGATACATCCTAGGGCAGCAGGTGGAAATGCTACTTAGTAGGCTGGAGCTGGAGCCGAAAGTTCAGTTGGGAATAGATACATATGAGAGAGAAGGAGAGAATGAATCAAAATCGTTTAGCCATGGAACAGGGTTTTTCATTTGGTGATGCAACACGTCCCCTTCAGATGTTAGAGAAATGAACAAAACATGTGAATGTCTGTTATGTGTAATCCAAGATGATCCTTACATAACCACATTGTGTTGACACATTCTTTTTTAATAAGTGCTTGTTGCAGTAGAAACTAGCTGCCTACTGAGAAATAATTGAAAGCGGGCCTGAAACACATTGAAACGAATTGCAAATCTATGTGTGCCAAATAAATGAGTATCTAGGACAAAATTAGAACCTCAACAAAGACCATTACCTTTCCAGACTGCATTACATTCAACCATCGAACATTAACAAGCGCAAGTGATGTCCAATACACCACGAGACATACACACAGCTTACGCCTGCCTCCCTTTAATATGACAACATTCCCACAAATGAGCCTGGGCAAACACGTTTGTTTTTATGGACACGAAAAATGGCATTATCTGTGAGTTGTCAGCCCACCATGACCACAAATCTCATGGTTACCACGGGGAGAGATAACAAGCAAAGCCCTGACATTTATCGGGTTATGCTTATATAAATACGTCATTTAGACAATGACGAGAGGCACTTATCTTTCGCAACATAATCTTGATCTTTGCTCAGGGCCCTGGGGTGGCGGGCCCTCATTGATTATTCCATTTAAGCATGGCTAAATGAGCCGTTAAAGGTAGAGCAGCCCTTTACGAGGCTCCCATAGTCAGTAATGGCTTTATTCAGAATGGCGTATTGTATGCTGAGCATGTCTGGGTGCTAGGACAGAGTGGTTAGGTGGTGTGTAAGCCCCTTCCACCGCTACAGTAACTGCTCTGAGGGGGGGGGGGGGGGTATGTCTTCTCCCCTAAGGACCATTCCATTATCTGAGGGGGGGGGGGGGGGGGTGTATGTCTTCTCCCCTAAGGACCATTCCATTCTCTGAGGGGGGGGGGGGGGGCGGTATGTCTTCTCCCCTAAGGACCATTCCATTCTCTGAGGGGGGGATATGTCTTCTCCCCTAAGGACCATTCCATTCTCTGAGGGGGGGGATATGTCTTCTCCCCTGAGGACCATTCCATTCTTCCTTCCTTTAAAACCCCTTAAGAGCCTAAGCCCTGTCTAAGCTATATGGAATTGTTTTAAGGTCATACCAAGCATAATTTTGCTATTTGATTTTTAGTTTTAAGACCCCTTGAAGTATAAAAAAAAACAGACAGTCCCCAAAACATATCAGAAGGATGTTTGTTCTGTAGTCTGTACTATATCTGAGAGATGTACTGTACATGTACTGTGGAATATTGTTTTTGTCATCTTATCAAGTCATTCACAATTGTTTTTATTAAGAGGTGGTATTCAGGAAATACCTTGTTTCATCTAACATGTCCATGCAGGAATGCATGATTCAATATATTTTGATGTGCTACCTAATCCAGTGATTGTCATGAATTTTGGGTTGACAATTAGGCTATTGTTATATTGTACTGTTAAATAGGGCTCCAGAATTTTCAGAATTGTATTTTGTTCAATAGAGATGAATTTGCCTACATCTTTATGTGCACTAATAGCATTGTCTAATTTATTTGGGGCTAATTAACCATCTGAGTAAGTGGGAACTCAAAACACATTAGCTAGATCGCTAACTCTAAATATGATACCCACTGCTGGTGGCCATGCAGGTCACACGCTCCGTCTCTGTAAGCCATATCAAATATATTGGTTGTAAAATAGTTGCTATAAAGCTCAATATTAAGAGTTGAGAAATACCTATAAAAAAACTGAGATCTCTTCAACAGTGAAAACAGTAGTTACTTCCAAAGTTGTGTTTTTCTCCCAATCGGATTTTGAAATGTTACAGCCTACAATCATAACATTTCTCTCCCGGAGTGTGGAGGACAGCGGGTCGCTCAGCGGGTCGCTCTGCGACAGGGCAGAGCCTTTTATTACAGTAATGATGAGGATAATGCACATTATTGTTTGACCAAATCATGGTTTTAGTAGCCTGAAAACCTTTTAAGTTTGGAGTGAGGTGAGCGTGTAGAATGTCCAGCTTGCATCGATGCACCAATACAGTGTATAACTCGCACAGCCAAGTCAGAGTGTCGCACTCTGGAGCTCTGGGATTGATTTCATTTGGAACGACCCTCAGTTGCCACCACCCTCTAGGGCAGGGGTGTCAAACTCATTCCATGGAGGGCCTAGTGTCTGCAGGTTTTTGGGTTTTCCTTTCAATTAAGCCCTAGACAACCAGGTGTGGGGAGTTCCTAACTAATTAGTGATGTTAATTCATCAATCAAGTACAAGGGAGGAGCGAAAACCCGCAGACACTCGGCCCTCCGTGGAATGAGTTTGACACCTGTGCTCTAGGGACTTCTAAAGAGATATAAACAGGATTTCAAATGGGGGTCTAAAGACCATCTCTCACAGTGACTCTGTGGTGACCACCCTCTGGGCCAGGCCGTAGAGTGTCTCACTGGCTGTCAGAACAACCAGCTGGCTGAGGTGAGGGCTGGGCACCTTCTCCTTCCTCTCCTCCACTGGGCCACCCTGGATGCTGGATCCGCCTTCCCCCAGAGACTCCTAAAACAGGGGGACAGAGAGAGAGAATAGTTAGCTTGACTTGCTCCTTCCTCCCACACACAGAGAGCGGAGAGTTAGACCTTTGATAGACCACAGATACTCAGAGAAAGGGACAGACACATTCACTTTGCGATGAAGAGGGAGGCAGAGAGACTGAGAAAGACAGAGAGAGAGAGAATGGAAACAGGGGATTCCTATTCAGTTGTACAACTGAATGTATTAAACTGAAATGTGTCTTCTGAATCAGAGAGGTGTGGGGGGCTGCCTTAATAGACATCCACGTCATCGGCACCCAGGGAACAGTAGATTAACTGCCTTACTCAGAATGATAGATTTTACCTTGCCAGCAACCTTTCGGCTACTGGCCCAATGCTCCTACCCGCCAGGCTATCTGCCACCCAGAATGAGTGAGTCAGTGAGTGAGACATACAAAGAAACACCAGTTAGCTTTGAAAGAACAGTGACAGAGAGAGAGGGATAGATGAGCTGGCTTTGACAGACCAGGGAGACACAGAGATAGACATTCTTTGGATACACTCTGTGGATTACAGGCTAATAGCACCACAGACATTAGCTCAGTGGCCAACCGTTAAAGCTGGAGCAGTGAGCTATGACCACAGGCTATATCAGACAGATATGAGAGTTGGTTTTACCACAGAGCTTAAACAGTGAGCTACAGCAGTAAGATGCAATTATTTACAGTACCAGTCAAAAATGTGGACACAACTACTCATTCAAGGGTTTTTCTTTATTTTAACAAATTTCCACATTGCAGAATAATAGTGAAGACATTAAAACTATGAAATAACACATATGGAATCATGTAGCAACCAAAAAGGTGTTAAACAAATCAAAATATATTTTATATATTTTATCCTTGAGCATCTTCAAATTAGCCACCCTTTTTGCCTTGATGACAGCTTTGCACACTCTTGACATTCTCTCACCCAGCTTCATGAGGAATGCTTTTCCAACAGTCTTGAAGGAGTTTCCATGCTAGGCACTTGTTGGCTGCTTTTCCTTCACTCTGCAGTCCAACTCATCCCAAACCATCTCAATTGGGTTGGGGTCGGGTGATTGTGGAGGCCAGGTCATCTGATGCAGCACTCCATCACTCTCCTTCTTGGTAAAATAGCCCTTACACAGCCTGGAGGTGTGTTTTGAGTCATTGTCCTGTTGAAAAACAAATGATAGTCCCACTAAGCGCAAACCAGATGGGATGATGAATCACTGCAGAATGTTGTGGTAGCCATGCTGGTTAAGTGTGCCTTGAATTCTAAATAAATCACTGACAGTGTCACCAGGTAGGCACCCCCACACCATCACACCTCTATGATTCACAGTGGGAACCACACATGCGGAGATCATCCGTTCACCTACTCTGCGTCTCACAAACACGGTGGGTGGAACCAAAAATCTCCAATTTGGACTCAGATGACACAAGGTACAGACCAAAGGACAGATTTCTGTGACTTGGCTCTGACCTAACATAATCGTTTGGTGTGCTTTCGTCGTACGGCCTATTTAAATTCTGACATGTTGGCTGGATTCACAACAAGTGTAGCTTTAATTTGGTATCTTTCATGTGTGATTTCATGAAAGTTAGATTTTTATAGTAATTTATTTGAATTTGGCGCTCTGCATTTTTACTGGCTTTTGGCCAAGTGGGACGTTAGCGTCCCACATATCCCAGAGAAGTTAACTGTTTTTTGGTTACTACATGATTCCATATGAGTTATAGTTCTGATGTATTCACTATTCTACAATGTAGAAAATAGTAAAAATAAAGAAAAACCTTTGAATGAGTAGGTGGGTCTAAACTTTTCACTGGTACTGTATATATAACTATAACTGTACAGAGTGTAAAAAACTTTAGGAACACCTGCTCTTTCCATGAAATAGACTGACCAGGTGAAAACGTTGATCCCATATTGATTGAATCTGTTAAATCCACTTCATTCGGTGTACAGGGCTACGAAAAAGTATTTGCTCCCTTTCTAATTTTCTCTACCTTCGCATATTTTTTTAAATCAGATCTTCAAACAAAATGTAATAGATAAAGAGAACCTGAGTGAACAAATAACACAACAATTACATATTTCATTTGTTTCATAAACTAATTTATGCGACACCCAATGAAAAACAACAAATGTGGCTGAGTTAAAGCAGTTCTGCATGCTGTGCCAAAACCTCTCCAATATGAGAGACTGATCAAGAACTACAGGAAGTGTTTGGTTGGTGGCAGGAGAACTGGGTGTTGCATAACTTTGTTAATTAAATAAATAAAACAAGTATAATTTGTTTTGTTATTTGTAAACTCAGGTTCCCTTTATCAAATATTAGGTTTTGGTTGAAGATCTGATAACAATCAGTATAAAAAAATAGGGAGAATTACAAATAAATACTTTTTATTTGTATCATTTTTACAGTCCTCACAAGACTCGTCTGAAGGTCCCCCACCAGTTGAAAAAATGTATGGTGGTATATATGGAGACAGTTTAGTGACAAAAATATAAATCTCTCAGTTATAGGACAGACACTTAAGAACAAACTTCCCTTTTGTTTATTGGGGGGGGGGGGGGCAATCTGTTGTTCCATGTAGTGGAAAGGGCAAGAGGAATACCTACGTAAGAATACTGTTCATTGACTACAGCTCAGCATTTAACACCATAATACCGTCCAAACTCGTCACTAAGCTATAGACCCTGGGTCTCGACTCCCCCCTGTGCAACTGGGTCCTGGACTTTCTGAGGGGCCGACCCCAGGCGGTGAAGGTAGGAAACAACATCTCCACCCCAATGATCCTCAACATTGGGGCCCCACAAGGGTGCGTTCTCAGCCCTCTCCTGTACTCTCTGTTCACCCATGACTACGTGGCCATGCACGCTTTCAACTGGATCATCAAGTTTGCAGACGACACTACAGTGGTAGGCTTGAATACCAACAACGACGAGACAGCCTACAGGGAGGAGGTAGGGCCCTCGGAGGGTGGTGTCAGGAAAATACCCTCTCACTCAACGTCAACAAAACAAAGGAGATGATCGTGGACTTCAGGAAACAGCACAGGAAACAGCAGAGGGAGCCCCCCCCCCCGCCCCCCCCATCCACATCGACGAGACAGTAGTGGAGAAGGTGGAAAGTTTTAAGTTGCTCGGTGTACACATCACGGACAAACTGAAATGGTCCACCCACACAGACAGCGTGGTGAAGAAGGCGCAACAGCGCCTCTTCAACCTTAGGAGGCTGAATACATTTGGCTTGTCATCTAAAGCACTCACAAAATTTTACAGATGCACAATCGAGAGCATCCTGTCGGCAATTGCACAGCCCTCAACCGCTAGGCTCTCCAGAGGGTAGTGCGGTCTGCACAACGCATCACCGGGGGCAAACGACCTGCCCTCCAGGACAGCTACAGCACCCGATGTGAAGGCCAAAAAGATCATCAAGGACAACAACCACCCGAGCCACTGCCTATTCACCCCGCTATCATCCAGAAGGCGAGGTCAGTACAGATGCATCAAAGCTGTGAACCGAGAGACTGAAAAACAGCTTCTATTTCAAGGCCATCAGACTGTTAAATAGCCATCACTAACATAGAAAGGCTGCTGCCAACATACAGACTCAAATCTCTGGCCACTTAAATAAACTGACTTAAAAAAGGTACCAATAGTCACTTTAAATAACACCACTTTAATAATGTTTACATATGCTACAGTACTAATCTCATATGTATATACTGTTCTACACCATCTACTGCATCTTGCCTATGCAGCACGCCATCGCTCATCCACATATTCATCCTTTTACATTGTGTATTTGTGTGTATAAGGTAGTTGTTGTGAATTTGTTAGATAACTTGTTAGATATTACTGCATAGTCGGAACTAGAAGCACAAGCATTTCGCTACACTCACATTATCAGCTAACCATGTGTATGTGACCAATAACATTTGATTTGATTTGATTTGAATCTGCTATTCAATGCGTTTTAATGGGCTAATAGCAGTTAGGCCAAATAAAAATTTCCATCAAATAATATTTTTACAATTTTGGGAGGATACTTCAAGGGGTCTTAAAAGTCCAAATCAAATAGCAAATTGATCCTTAGTATGACCTTCTTAAAACAATTCCATATAACTAAGTACAGTAGAACCCCCCTGGCTTTGACAGGGCTTAGACTCTTATGGGTTAATATGCTCCAGCACATTTCAAACTCACACACACTTTTCTGGCTTTTCTACAGTTGTGAAATTCAGGAGAAAATCAACCCTGTCCCACGGGCCATGTCCATTAATCATAACAATATAACCCAAGCACCAAAAGACAGAATTCTCAGCAGAAGGCAGAAGAATCAAAATATTTTGTTAAGGTTCATCTGAGCCTGATTATGGATCATGCGGGCTGTCAAGCTGTGTGTGTGTGTATCCCTGAAACAACAGAAGCAGAACAGCAGGGGCAAATCAATAGCAATCACATCCAGTAAGTAATGAACAAATGGAAAGGCATTAAACCTGTCCACCATCATCCACTTGCATACATACATGCTCCATAGTCATCTGGGGAGAAGAACACATCTCAGGTTACCAAATAATACTAAATAGGGTTGCAAAAGTCAAGTAACCTTCGCAAAATGCTTAGGATTTCCTGCTTATTCCTGATCAGAGCCCTAATTTTGATCAGAGCCTTAAGTACCAAGCTCCATATAAATCAGTCAAAACATTTAAACATTCAAGAATGAAGAAACATGTGACATGAAACCACTAAATAATTGCTCATAAATGGCTAAATTACCTTTAATTATTTGGTTTGGTAGCTAATTAGATATTATAAATCATGCAAGGCCCAGCAATAGACTAGTGTCCTGTCCGGGGGGTGTAGCCTTGTCCATCAAGCTGCCTCACACTACAGAAACAGGAGACAGGCTCCGTTCAGCTCGCACAAGCCAAGGCTACTTACTTATGGGCTTGTAATGGGTAGGTAATAGCCCCGTTGGGGCCTACTAATTAAGTCAACTTAGAAACCATTAATCAACGATAAGAGGGGCGGGTCTAAAGGATGAATGCATGTCAAAGAATCAGATCAAAGAATCAGAGAAGGATTTGCCATTCAACATGCAGCATTTAACAGACGACAATGTTCATATCACTGAAATATGAGCATTCAGATGAAGTTCGGAGTCGGGTGAAGTTGCCCTGAGACGCTGCTCTTGGGTCACTTTTGCATTTCACCCACTAATGGTTAAGGTTAGGAATAAGGGAGGGGAAGCTGATCCTAGATCTGTACCTGGAGCGTAATGCTCCCATTGGCAGAACGAGCAGTCAAATATCAAACCAAAACTTTATAATGAAAAACAATGGCAGAATGCTCGGTCACCCATTAACTTCCCTGGGGTTAAATGTGTGTGTCAAATACTAGTTTGACAATGTCTTAGGTAGACTGGTCCCAGATGTGTTTGTGCTATCATATCAACTCATTTTCACTCATTATCATGCCAAACATAGATTTGACATGATAACACAAACAGATCTGGAACGCTAACTTTCCAAATCCCATCCACTCCTGTCTAGAGAACCATTAGATGATGCAAGTCAGCAATTTCGGTGCACAATACCTTCACAGAGTAAAACCACTAAACTACGTGCAGTAAACTGAAGCATAAACATGATTAACATCCTGCGCTGGTGGAGTTGATCCAGAAAACCCATTAGACTTCCCACTCTATTCTGAGCCCGATTGTGATTCATGATAAAAGAAACCCAAAAGTAAAAGTCATTTATGAACTGACAACAACCCAAAACCTCAGCCGAAACTGCTCACCCTCCAAAACCTCAGCCGAAACTGCTCAGCCTCCAAAACCTCAGCAGAAACTGCTCAGCCTCCAAAACCTCAGCCGAAACTGCTCAGCCTCCAAAACCTCAGCAGAAACTGCTCAGCCTCCAAAACCTCAGCAGAAACTGCTCACCCTCCAAAACCTCAGCAGAAACTGCTCACCCTCCAAAACCTCAGCCGAAACTGCTCAGCCTCCAAAACCTCAGCCGAAACTGCTCACCCTCCAAAACCTCAGCAGAAACTGCTCAGCCTCCAAAACCTCAGCAGAAACTGTTCACCCTCCAAAACCTCAGCCGAAACTGTTCACCCTCCAAAACCTCAGCCGAAACTGCTCAGCCTCCAAAACCTCATCAGAAACTGCTCAGCCTCCAAAACCTCATCAGAAACTGCTCACCCTCCAAAACCTCAGCCGAAACTGCTCAGCCTCCAAAACCTCATCAGAAACTGCTCAGCCTCCAAAACCTCATCAGAAACTGCTCACACTCCAAAACCTCAGCAGAAACTGCTCAGCCTCCAAAACCTCAGCAGGAACTGCTCACTCTCCAAAACCTCATTAGAAACTGCTCAGCCTCCAAACCTCAGCAGAAACTGCTCAGCCTCCAAAACATTTACATTTTACATTTAAGTCATTTAGCAGACGCTCTTATCCAGAGCGAATTACAAATTGGTGCATTCACGTTATGATATCCAGTGGAACAACCACTTTACAATCGTGCATCTAAATCTTTTAAGGGGGGGGGGGGGGGTTAGAAGGATTACTTTATCCTATCCTAGGTATTCCTTAAAGACGTGGGGTTTCAGGTGTCTCCGGAAGGTGGTGATTGACTCCGCTGACCTGGCGTCGTGAGGGAGTTTGTTCCACCATTGGGGTGCCAGAGCAGCGAACAGTTTTGACTGGGCTGAGCGGGAACTGTACTTCCTCAGAGGTAGGGAGGCGAGCAGGCCAGAGGTGGATGAACACAATGCCCTTGTTTGGGTGTAGGGCCTGATCGGAGCCTGAAGGTACGGAGGTGCCGTTCCCCTCACAGCTCCGTAGGCAAGCACCATGGTCTTGTAGCGGATGCGAGCTTCAACTGGAAGCCAGTGGAGAGAGCGGAGGAGCGGGGTGACGTGAGAGAACCTGGGAAGGTTGAACACCAGACGGGCTGCGGCGTTCTGGATGAGTTGTAGGGGTTTAATGGCACAGGCAGGGAGCCCAGCCAACAGCGAGTTGCAGTAATCCAGACGGGAGAAAAAACCTCATCAGAAACTGCTCACCCTCCAAAACCTCAGCAGAAACTGCTCACCCTCCATTTGCAGAACACAAACAACAAATATTGATTTGTTCTCAACAGAGACTTATCGGGATTTGCGTGAAAAAAATTATTTTAAAGCTTTTCAAAGCTGTGGAAGTAAAGTAATCTATGAGTCCATCACAACAGACCGATTAAAGCTATTAGGTCAAAGGATTTAAAGAGCAATATTGTGGACAAGATCCAAAATCAAAATGTATTGACGGTGTCCATATAAGGAAAACGTAAGTCTCAATAGGACTTTAACTAGTCACTTTAATAACTCCACCTACATGTACATATTACTTCAATTCCCTCGACACCGGTGCCCCCTCACATTGATTCTGTACCGGTACCCCCTGTATATAGCCCCGCTATTGTTATTTATTGCTTCTCTTTAATTATTTGTTATTCTTATCTCTTACTTTTTTGGGTTTTGTTGGTATTTTCTTAAAACTGCATTGTTGGTGGTTAAGGGCTTGTAAGTAAGCATTACACTGTAAGGTCTACACCTGTTGAATTCGGCACAACTGACAAATACAATTTGATTTGATTTGACTTGACTTGGTAAGCCTGTCCTACCATGGACATGATGCAAATTAATTTAATCTCGAGCAGATCTGTCTGTCTGTCTGATGCTGATGAAAAGGCTGTCCTTAAATATACATACTGTATATACTGGAATGAGTAGGTGTGTCCAAACTTTTGATTGGTACTGTGTATATATAAGCTACCGTTCAAAGGTTTTAGAACACCTACTCATTCAACGGATTTTCTTTATTTTTATTATTTTCTATACGTTGTAGAAGTTGTAGAAGAAGAGAATACATCAAAACTATGAAATAACACATATGGAATCATGTAGTAACCAAAAAACAGTTAAACAAATCAAAATATATTTTATATTTGAGATTATTCAAATTTTCCTTGACAGCTTTGCACACTTGGCATTCTCTCAACCAGCTGCATGAGGGAGTCACCTGGAATGCATTTCAATTAACAGGTGTGCCTTGTTAAATGTTAATTTGTGGAATTTCTTTCCTTCTTAATGCGTATGAGCCAATCAGTTGTGTTGTGACAAGGTGGGGGGGTCTCACGTTCGTCGTAACATTGAAGAGAGGTAGACCAAGGCGCAGCGTGATAACAATACATCTTCTATTATTTATAACGAAGATGAAGAACACTTAAACAAACTATACAAAAACAACAAACGAACGTGAAGCTATAATTACAAAAGTGCAGACACAGGCAACTTACATATAGACATAGACAATCACCCACGAACTACCTAATGAATATGGCTGCCTAAATATGGTTCCCAATCAGAGACAACGATAGACAGCTGTCTCTAATTGAGAACCAATCTAGGCAACCATAGACATGCATACACCTAGACTAGACACTGCCCCATAAACATACAAAACCCCTAGACAATACAAAACACATACATCCCCCATGTCACACCCTGACCTAACTAAAATAATGAAGAAAACAAAGATAACTAAGGCCAGGGTGTGACAGGGGGTATACAGAAGAAGAAGACACATGAAGGTTAGTCAATCTGGAAAATGTCAAGAACTTTGAACGTTTCTTCAAGTGCAGCCACAAAAACCATCAAGTGCTATGATGAAACTAGCTCTCATGAGGACCGCCACAGGAATGGAAGAGGATAAGTTCATTAAATTATACCCCAAATAAATGCTTCACAGAGTTCAAGTAACAGACACATCTCAACATCGACTGTTCAGAAGAGACTGTCAATCAGGCCTTCATGGTCGAATTGCTGCAAAGAAAACACTACTTAAGGACACCAATAATAAGAAGAGACTTGCTTGGGCCAAGAAACACGAGCAATGGACATTAGACCGGTGGAAATGTGTCCTTTTGTCTGGAGTCCAAATTGGAGATTTTTGGTTCCAACCACCGTGTCTTTGTGTGGGTGATCTCCGCATGTGTATTTCCCACCGTTAAGCATGGAGGAGGAGGTGTTATGGTGTGGGGGTGCTTTGCTAGTGACACTGTATGTGATTTGTTTAGAATTCAAGGCACACTTAACCTGCATGGCTACAACAGCATTCTGCAGCGATACGCCATCCCATCTGGTTTGTCTAGTGCACAGCAAATGTGGGAACTCCTTCAAGACTGTTGGAAAAGCATTCCAGGTGAAGCTGGTTGAGAGAAAGCCAAGAGTGTGCAAAACTGTAATCAAGGCAAAGGGTGGCTATTTGAAGAATATCAAATATAAAATATATTTAGATTTGTTTAATGCTTTTTTGGTTACTACATGATGCCATATGTTAATTCATAGTTTTGATGTCTTCACTATTATTCTACAATGCAGAAAATAGTAAACACGCTTGTCATTTTACTGACCATGCTCCAAAGGCGTAAACAATCACTTATTACGAAGAGGAAAGGAAATTTTCCCCCTGAAGACAACAGATAAATTACTATATCTTTCCCTTCACGTTGCTCATAACTCGGCATAGCTTCTTCCTTTGGATTTAACACGCTATGAAAATCCTGACGACCCCCATAAAAATAGAGTCCATTTTCTAAGGGAAAGATGAAGAATATGTTATTTTCCTGACGGTGGGAAGCGTTTGGATTCACACTGTAGCCCATGAATTAAAAAATGACCTGGTATTGTAAAATCTTGAGCTAAATATGTTAATCTTCTGAGAGATTAAACTATTTTTCACTTTCATATAACAATCTTTGCTACAGTATAACACATGCTGCTGTCAAGCCATTACATATGTATTAGTAATATATTAAAAAGACATAAAAAAAGACATGCATGAGCTGTTGATTAGATGAAAATGCATTAACATACAGTTGAAGTTGGAAGTTTACATACGAATAGGTTGGAGTCATTAAAACTCGTTTTTCAACCACTCCACACATTTCTTGTTAACAAACTATAGTTTTGGCAAGTCGGTTAGGACATCTACTTTGTGCATGACACAAGTAATTTTTCCAACAATTGTTGACACAGATTATATCACTTATAATTCACTGTATCACAATTCCAGCGGGTCAGAAGTTTAAATATGCTAAGGTGACTGTGCCTTTAAACAGAAAATTGCAGAAAAGGATGTCATGGTTTTAGAGGCTTCTGATAGGCTAATTGACATAATTTGAGTCAATTGGAGGTGTACCTGTGGATCTATTTTAAGGCCTACCTTCAAACTCAGTGCCTCTTTGCTTGACATCATGGGAAAATCAAAAGAACAGAGCCAAGACCTCTGGTCTGGTTCATCCTTGGGAGCAATTTCCAAACACCTGAAGGTACCAGGTTCATCTGTACAAACAATAGTACGCAAGTATAAACACCATGGGACCACGCAGCCGTCATACCGTTCAGGAAGGAGATGCGTTCTGTCTCCTAGAGATGAACGTACTTTGCTGCAATAGGTGCAAATCAATCCCAGAACAGCAGCAAAGGACATTGTGAAGATGCTGGAGGAAACAGGTACAAAGTATCTATATCCACAGTAAAACGAGTCCTATATCAACATAACCTGAAAGGCCACTCAGCAAGGAAGAAGCCACTGTTTGAAAACCGCCATAAAAAAGCCAGACTACGGTTTGCAACTGCACATGGGGACAAAGATCGTACTTTTTGGAGAAATGTCCTCTGGTCTGATGAAACAAAAATAGAACTGTTTGGCCTAAATGACCATCGTTATGTTTGGAGAGAAAAAGGGGAGAACCGTGAAGCACGGGGGTGGCAGCTGCATGTTGTGGGGGTGCTTTGCTGCAGGAGGGACTGGTGCACTTCACAAAATAGATGGTATCATGAGGTAGGACAATTATGTGGATATATTGAAGCAACATCTCAATACATCAGTCAGGAAGTTAAAGCTTGGTCGCAAATGGGTCTTCCAAATGGACAATGACCCCAAGCATACTTCCAAAGTTGTGACAAAATGGCTTAAGGACAACAAAGCCAAGGTATTTGAGTGGCCATCACAAAGCCCTGACCTCAAACCTATAGAAAATTTGTGGGCAGAACTGAAAAAGCATGTGCGAGCAAGGAGGCCTACAAACCTGACTCATTTACACCAGCTCTGTCAGGAGGAATGGGCCAAAATTCACCCAACTTATTGTCGGAAGCTTGTGGAAGGCTACCCGAAACGTTTGACCCAAGTTAAACAATTTAAAGGCAATGCTACCAAATACTAATTGAGTGTATGTAAACTTCTGACCCACTGGGAATGTGATGAAATAAAAAAAAGCTGAAATAAATCATTCTCTCTACTATTATTCTGACATTTCACATTCTTAAAATATAATGGTGATCCTAACTGACCTAAGATAGGGAATGTTTACTAGGATTAAATGTCAGAAATTGTGAAAAATGTATTTGGCCAAGATAAAACTTCCGACTTCAACTATAACTGTCTACCAGTGCATCCTGAATATTTACCGTTACCGTAGGGCCTACATGGATAATACACCAGCAAACATTAAATCAAATCAAGCCCATACTTGTTGAGAAAACATCTTGCATTGAAGGAATTCACAGAGCTGGATACATACTAATCAGACTGAAATTGTAATAATGTTTTTTGCAAAAAATATACCAAAGATGGTAATGGGATTAAAGGGTTTATTCTTTCTTTTTTACGAAGGATTATAAACTTCCTCACTGGATTGCGTGGTTCCTAAACCCGCAGCAGTAAGTAATGATTCACATTCTAATCATCAGAGGTTCCTGGCCCCTCCGTAGACACAACACATCACTCCAGTTTTTGGAATTCAGAGCTTCATCAAGGAAACCCAGGCACAGAATCATGGTGTCCCGTGGAAGAGAACAAACGCCTTCCAATGTTCTGATCAGCCGAATCTGAAACGGAGGCCACATACTCATGCTGCTAAACATACCCTTGTAAAACTAACTATCCTGCCGATCCTCGACTTCGGCGATGTCATTTACAAAATAGCCTCCAGCACTCTTCTCAGTAAATTGGATGCAGTCTATCACAGTGCCATCCGTTTTGTCACCAAAGCCCCATATACTACCCACCATTGCGACCTGTATGCTCTCGTTGGCTGGTCCTCGCTACATATTCGCCGCCAAACCCACTGGTCATCTATAAGTCTTTGCTAGGTAAAGCTCCGCCTTATCTCAGCTCACTGGTCACCATAGCAACACCCACCCGTAGCACACGCTCCAGCAGGTATATTGCACTGATCATCCCCAAAGCCAACACCTCCTTTCCTTCCAGTTCTCTGCTGCCAATGACTGAAACAAATTGCAAAAATCACTGAAGTTGGAGACTTATATCTCCCTCACTAACTTCAAGCATTGGCTGTCAGAGCAGCTTACCGATCGCTGCAGCTGTACACAGCCCATCTGTAAATAGCCCATCCAACCTACTTCCTACCTCATCCCCATTTTTGTTTTTTGTTTTTTCTGCTCTTTTGCACACCAGTATTTCTACTTGCACATCCTCATCTGCATATCTATCACTTCAGTGTTAATTGCTAAATTGCAATTACTTCGCCACTATGGCCTAGTTATTGCCTTGCCTCTTACTCCCTTTGCACACACTGTATACCGATTTCCTATTGTATTATTGACTGTACGTTTGTTTATCCCATGTGTAACTCTGTGTTGTTGTTTTTGTCGCACTGCTTTGCTTTATCTTGGCAAGGTCGCAGTTGTAAATGAGAACTTGTTCTCAACTGGCCTACCTGGTTAAATAAAGTTGAAATAAAAATTAAATAAAAAATACTGTGAAATGTTCATTAAACCTACAGGTGTCACAAGGAAATAATACAATCTCTGTCCTCAGACAGTTCCCACCAACTGTTGCTTGACAATACTGTCAGGTTAGTCTATTATTTATAAGGTTTAATATCTTCTAGACACAAGATGTCCCCTTATTTGACTGTTAGTTGAAGTATCAGTGTGTTTGACATTGTCTAGGACAACGAGACATTTAATATTAAAGTCATATTAAACATTCAACAAATGTTGTAATCGTCAAATGAAATGTCACACCATCAATTACTCAGAGATCAAAATGATTTGACGTGAAAAATGAATGAGACAGGACCAAAGCACATTCTAATGGCCGGTGACGTTGCAAAGCTCATGCAGGAATGTCTTACTGAGCGATTGAACTGCTGCAGTAGATTCAGTCACTCCCCACATGCCCTAAAGCTGTTGTTAGTGAGCAACTTTTCATCCACTGACATGGGAGACATTCTCCACATAGTTTTATTCCATTAAAGTGCATCATGCTTTCTCCTTCCAGAAAACTGGGGGAAAACAGACTTTCCTATATACAAGAGTTTATATCAGGAGAGAAATCATTGAGTTGACGTATTGACATTGTACAGCTGGCTTCTGATATTTGGGAAGATACGCATACAGAGTCGTAGTTTCCATTACTTTACTGTTTGAGAGACGTCCAAAAATGGCTTGTTTGCCTGAATGAGGCGGTATATCTACTCTATAGAGGCTGTTTATCTACTCTATAGTGGCTGTATATCTACTCTATAGTGGCTGTATATCTACTCTATGGAGGCTGTTTATCTACTCTATAGTGGCTGTATATCTACTCTATAGAGGCTGTTTATCTACTCTATAGAGGCTGTTTATCTACTCTATAGTGGCTATATATCTACTCTATAGAGGCTGTTTATCTACTCTATAGTGGCTGTATATCTACTCTATAGAGCCTGTTTATCTACTCTATAGTGGCTGTATATCTACTCTATAGTGGCTGTTTATCTACTCTATAGTGGCTGTATATCTACTCTCTGGAGGCTGTTTATCTACTCTATAGTGGCTGTATATCTACTCTCTGGAGGCTGTTTATCTACTCTATAGTGGCTGTATATCTACTCTATAGTGGCTGTATATCTACTCTCTGGAGGCTGTTTATCTACTCTATAGTGGTTGTATATCTACTCTCTGGAGGCTGTTTATCTACTCTATACTGGCTGTTTATCTACTCTACAGTGGCTGTATATCTACTCTCTGGAGGCTGTTTATCTACTCTATAGTGGCTGCATATCTACTCTCTGGAGGCTGTTTATCTACTCTATAGTGGCAGTATATCTACTCTATAGTGGCTGTATATCTACTCTATAGTGGCTGTATATCTACTCTATAGAGGTTGTATATTTACTCTATAGAGGCGGTATGTCTGCTAGACATTTACAGTGCGTCAGAAAGTATTCATACCCCTTGACTTATTGCACATTTTATTGTCTTAAAGCTTGAATTCATCTACACACAATATCTCATAATGACAAAGTGAACACACATTTTAATAAATGTTAGCAAATTAATTGAAAATGAAATACAGAAATATCTAATTTACATAAGTATTCACGCCCCTGAGTCAATACATCACCTTTGGCAGCGATTACATCTATGTGTCTTTTTGGGTAAGTCTCTAAGAGCTCTGTCAAGTTGGTTGGTGATCCTTGCTAGACAGCCATTTACATGTCTTGCCACAGGATCTGTAACTAGGCCATTCAGGAACATTCAATGTTGTCTTGGTAAGCTCCTCCAGTGTATATTTGACCTTGTGCTTCACGTTATTGTCCTGCTGAAAGGTGAATTTGTCTCCCAAATGTCTGTTGGAAATCAGAGTGAACCAGGTTTTCCTCTAGGATTTTAGCTGTGCTTATGTCACGGCCGTCGTAAGAAGTAGACCAAAGCACAGTGTGGTGAGCGCACGTATTCCTTTTATTTAGGATGACGCCGACAAAAACAATAAACAATACAAAAAAACTATTGTGAAGCTTAAGGCTTTAGTGCCACAAACAAAGACAACTTCCCACACGGAAAGGAGGGAAAAGGGCTACCTAAGTATGGTTCCCAATCAGAGACAACGATAGACAGCTGTCCCTGATTGAGAACCATACCCTGCCAAAACATAGAAATACAAAATCATAGAAAACAAAAACATACAATGCCCACCCCAAATCACACCCTGACCAAAGCAAATAGAGACATAAAAAGGCTCTCTAAGGTCAGGGCATGACAGCTTAGCTCTATTTCGTTTCTTTCTTTCCTAAAACCTCCATAGTCCTACTCGGTGTTGTGATGGATTTATCCCCAAACACAACGCTTTGTATTCAGGACATAAAGTGAATTTCTTTGCCACATATTTTTTGCAGTTTTACTTTAGTGCCTGGTTGCAAACAGGATGCATGTTTTGGAATATTTGTATTCTGTAAAGGCTTCCTTCTTTTCACTCTGTTATTTAGGTTAGTATTGTGGAGTAACTACAATGCTGTTGATCCATCCTCAGTTTTCTCTTATCACAGCCATTAAACTCTTAACTGTTCTAAAGTCCCCATTGACCTCATGGTGAAATTCCTGAGTGGTTTCCTTCCGCTCCGACAACTGAGTTAGGAAGGATGCCTGTATCTTTGTGGTGACTGAGTGCAATTAATATCTTCACAATGCTCAAAGGAATATTCAAAGTCTGCTTATTTTTCCCATCTACCAATAGGTGCCCTTCTTTAAGACGCATTGGAAAACCTATCTGGTCTTTGTGGTTGAATCTACCTGAAATTCACTGTTCGACTGAGGGACCTTACAGATAGTTGTACTGTATGTGTGGGGTTCAAAGGTAAGGTAGTCATTAAAAGATCATGTTAAACTCTATTATTGCACACAGAGTGAGTCCATGAAACTTATCATGTGACTTGTTAAGCACATTTTTACTACTGAACATATTTAGGCTTGCCATAACAAAGGGGTTGAATAGTTACGGACTCAAGACATTTCAGCTTTTCATTTTTAATTAATTAGTAAATAATGTAATAAAACATCATTCCACATTGACGTTATGGGGTATTGTCTGTAGCCAGTGAAATAAAATCTCAATTTAATCCATTTTAAATTCAGGCTGTAACACAACAAAACGTGGAAATAGTCAAGGGTTATGAATACTTTTTGAAGGCATTGTATGCGAGTTGCTAATCCGCTTATCCTCACACATGCTAACAAAACACTGTTGCAATTCCATTTGCTGCTGTCTCGGAAGGCGTTCATTCAACCTGAATAAGCCAGCGCAATCATGCAAAATCACTCTTGGTTGAGAAATTGTTTAGGTGATTAAAAAGAAAAATCTGAAACATTTACAGAGTCGGGGTGAATCCTCTGATAGAAAATCTGAGCGGAAAGGGAAAAAAAGACAGAGAATAGAAGTTTAGTGAGTGTTGAATAAATATCGGGTGAGCCAATGTGTTGGGAAAGCTTTGCATTCATTCTATAGCCTCCATCAAAACTGAGCTGAGCATCAAAGACGGGGAAAATTAGGAGTCAATAAAGTGTAAAATCAGTTGAAGAGCCTGAATATGGCTGAATATTATAACCATAGATAAAAACCAAGGCACTCACAGCGAGACGAAGAATTCAATATCTAAAAGCATATCCTCTGAAGAATAAATCAGTCAAGATCAATAGATGCTTAAAGAAACATAAAAGTGCAGCTCATGTGGATTGCTTCCTTGCTGGAACTAATGCACATTACCTCTAAACTTCTGTCAACTTCATAGAGTTCAATAGAATTGAGGGATTAAAGGGGCAATCTGGGATGATTACATCCAGTTTCAGACTTTTGGAGTACATCACTATGTAAATTGCCTTGTGAGTTTAGTTCAACTTTCTTACCCCATCAGAACTAAAAGAAAATAGAGCTTGTTTAACTCCATTGTTTGTGATTAATGTAATTGTGGTGACATTTCTCCAGTCCCATCCCTTAGAAGTTTACCAAAAAAGTGGAGGGGTGGCCAATTAGAATCCCAGATTGTCCCTTTAAAATCAGGACATTTCCTTTACAGAACAGGAGTGTGTTACAGTAAATACATTGAAACAGTACGGTTATAGATTCCCACGAAATTAAAGGGAAATGTGTTTTTTTCCCTCTCAAAGACGTATTGTGTATACACTTCCACTACTAGTGCCCGACGTACTTCATCCATCCCTCAAAGTGCTGCTACGCCCATTTAGAAAATCAAAGAACAGTGTGCGATGGGTCCACTGACACTCGGGGTAAAAATAATGCCGAGTGAAAACAAGAGCATTATTGAGAGAGGAACCAGAACAACACTACGGGCTGACTTTATTCATTTGTCACAGTGATACGCTGCCTCAACTCTGACGCACTCTGACGCGTCTAAAGACAAAAAGTGGCATCAAAAGCAACCCGCTTGAAAACAATAGCCTAGCAATAGCCTCTCTCAGAGACCACCTTTGAATAGTCACTTACCCATCTTAGCGATTGAAGAGTTCTAGAACAGTTACTATATTAAATGGATCAAACACCGTTCAGGGTCATTATACCATTAGTCATTAAACATTAGTTACACCATTATACCACTTGTACAGGTACTGCAGAGTATGGAAGTAGCTTATGTCAAAATATAGAAAAACGTAAGTGTAACACAGTGGTTCCCAACTTTTTATAGTCCCGTACCCATTCAAACATTCAATCTACAGCTGCGTACCCCCTCTAGCACCAGGGTCAGTGCACAATCAGATGTTTGTTTTTTTCCATCATTGTAAGCCTGCCACACACACACTATACAATACATTTATTAAACACAAGAATGAGTGTGAGTTTTTGTCACAACATGGCTCGTGGGAAGTGACAAAGAACTCTTACAGGACCAGGACACAAATAATAATAATCAATAACTTTGCTCTTTATTTAACCATCTTACATATAAAACCTTATTTGTTAATCGAAAATTGTGAATAACTCACCACAGGTAAATGAGAAGGGTGTGCTTGAAAGGATGCACATAACTCTGCAATGTTGGGTTGTATTGGAGAGAGTCAAAGTTTTAAATCATTTTCCACACACAGTATGTGCCTGTATTTAGTTTTCATGCTAGTGAGGGCCGAGAATCCACTCTCACATACAGTTGAAGTCGGAAGTTTAGATACACTTAGGTTGGAGTCATTAAAACTCGTTTTTCAACCACTCCACACATTTCTTGTTAACAAACTATAGTTTTGGCAAGTCGGTTAGGACATCTACTTTGTGCATGGCACATGTAATTATTACAACAATTGTTTACAAACAGATTATTTCAATTAGAATTCACTGTATCACAATGGGGTCAGAAGTTTACATACACTAAATTGACATCATTTGAGTCATTTGGAGGTGTACCTGTGGATGTATTTCAAGGCCTACCTTCAAACTCAGTGCCTCTTTGCTTGACATCATGGGAAAATCAAAAGAAATCAGCCAAGACCTCCACAAGTCTGGTTCATCCTTGGGAGCAATTTCCAAACGCCTGAAGGTACCACGTTCATCTGTACAAACAATAGTACGCGAGTACTATTGTGAAAAACAGAGTTTAAATGTATTTGGCTATGGTGTATGTAAACTTCCAACTTCAACTGTAGGTACGTGGTTGCAAAGGGCATCCGTGTCTTAACAGCGCGATTTGCCAATGCAAGAAACTCTGAGTGCAGCCCAATCCAGAAATCTGGCAGTGGCTTCTGATTAAATTCAATTACATTTTTACAGAACCACTTGTTGCAATTTCGATGAGGCTCACTTGTACAGATATCAGTAAGTGGACTGGAGGCAGGGCATAAAAGGGATACTGAATCCAGTTGTTTGTGTCATGAGTTTCGGGAAAGTACCTACGTAATTGCGCACCCAGCTCACTCAGATGCTTCGCTATATCACATTTGACATTGTCCGTAAGCTTGAGTGCATTTGCACACAAAAAAATCATACAATGATGGAAAGACCTGTGTGTTGTCCTTGTTAATGCAGACAGAGAAATTATGGTCAGTAAAGAAAACTTTAAGCTCGTCTCTCAATTAAAAAACAAAACGTGTCAATACTTTGCCCCTTGATAACCAGTTCTGTATGTTGTAAAAGCGTTACATGGTCGCTGCCCATATCATTGCAGAGTGCAGGAAAAACACGAGAGTTCAGGGGCCTTGCTTTAACAAAGTTAACCATTTTCACTGTAGTGTCCAAAACATATTTCAAGCTGTCAGGCATTCCCTTGGCAGCAAGAGCCTTTCGGTGGATGCTGCAGTGTACCCAAGTGGCACCGGGACAAACAACTTGCACACGCGTGTTACCACTCCACTATGTCTCCCTGTCATGGCTTTTGCCCCATCAGTACAGATACCAACACATCTTGACCACCAAAGTCCATTTGATGTCACAAAGCTGTCCAGTACTTTAAAAAATATCCTCTCCTGTTGTCCTGGTTTCCAGAAGAGGATGTCTTCCTTAATTCACCCCCCATAAACGTAACGGACATATACCAGGAGCTGTGCCAGGCCCGCCAAGTCTGTTGACTCATCCAGCTGTAACGCATAGAATTCACTGGCTTGTATGCGAAGCAGTAATTGTTTCAAAACATCTCCTGCCATGTCACTGATGCGTTGTGAAACAGTGTTGTTTGATGAAGGCATTGTCTGTATAGTTTTTTTTGGCCTTTTCCCCCAGCACTGTCCCAGCCATATCCGCAGCAGCAGGAAGAATTAAGTCCTCCACAATAGTATGGGGCTTGCCGGTCCTAGCCACTCGGTAGCTCACTATATAAGACGCTTCCAGCCCCTTCTTATTAATGGTATCTTTTGCTTTTATACATGTCTTACTCGTCGAAGTCGTCTTAATCCTTGCTCCAAAAACTCCTGTGGTTTATTTTTCAAATTGGCATGTTTTGTTTCTAAATGTCTGCTCAAGAGTGAAGGTTTCATCAGGTTGTGAGATAGTACTTTTGCACATATAACACACTGTGGCTGAGGAAAGGCACTACTCCCAATATAAGTGAACCCCAAATCAATGCAGTTCTCATCATATTTGCACCACTTCGATGGTCCATCGTCCCTATCTGTTGTTCTGTGCTTTCCCGGGTAAGGGGGCAGTAGTTCTTCGGCTGCATCAGATTCACATCTGTCAGTGTCCATGCTAGCTTGGCAAACAACAAATGTAGAATTACTGATGCTAGCATTGGATGTGCTTGTGGAAGCAGAACAACTTGTGTCTTCAACAGGTGCAGGTGTAGTACAGCTGGTAGTAGCAGTACAACCAGTAGAGCTGGTATGTGTCTCTATGGCCTTACTTATTTTTAACCATTCATCAATTTTCAAGCAAATGGAATGAGCAGAAGCTACATTTGGCTACATACGGACCGTTAGTGGAATTCCCGCGAGAGAGTAACGTGATTGGATGTTAATTATTTGACTAGGCTACCTGTATTTGACATTGTGTTGTTATTTCGCTGAACACTAGATGGTTTAATTTTATTTTTGGCAGTGCAACGAGGCTACTCAGGTGAGAAAAAAACCTCTCCCAAATGTATAGCCCCGTTGGAAAATATAAATGGACTGTTTGAAAATGTAAAAAAAATATCTAAATCACATTTTTATTTGCTGTACCCCCGACGGCATTGCGTGTACCCCAGTTTGGGAATACCTGGTGTCACAGATATGACTTTGAGATTACTCCATGCACCTTACAAACATGACTGATTAGCTTTGCTACTTTACATTATTCTGCACCGTTGAGGAAGAGTGGCAAGTATGCATTGTGTGTGACAAATACACTTTGATTTGACTGTATTTTACCAATCACCATAACAAAATCCCCAAATAAAGGGTTAACTGCCATGAGTGAAAGTTAATTTAAATACAAGCGGAGTCAGTCAGGGTTCCTGTTCTTTCAGGCCAGACCAATGATATCAATAGCTGATCTCTTCCACTACAGAAACTCTCATACATTTCATCAATTTCATTTCACTCTGAATAAACTGAAAGTTCTCCAGAGCAGTTATTATTATTTTTTAAATAACGAATTTAGATAGCACACTGTTGGTATGGTACATAGAGGGGTAATCCTATTCTGTGGAGTCTGTTGAATGCTCAGTTGTATCTGAGGGAAAGCAATAATAAAGGAAAAGAGAGGATGGAGGAGATAAAAAAGAATCATGAATTTCATTGTGAACGCACCACACTTTAATTATGTGCCGGTCAAATTTGGTACATGAGGTAATTAATCGTTTCAAGACATCTGACTGAATCTCATGAGGAGACCCATAAGTCTTTCACTGGGAGAATACACTTCCAGGGGTAGAATGTGTTTTGTGATACTATTTCATAGTATCAGAACCAAAAAGTCCATATCACTAATTCAAAGTAAGGTAGACAGTGCATGTAAAAACTAGGTGTCTGAGCAGTTTGTGTCTATATGGTAAGCACATTTTTGACAACGTGACACACAAAGAACCACTTATGACTGAAATTCTGAGTAACCTAAGGATAGCCTTTTTGCACGAAAACCCCTTTAAAATGTAATTGGTCACTGAATTAGTGACAGGGTCTTTTTCACACCTTCCATGGAAAAATGACTGAAGCTGACATCAACATCTTCACACTTATTCACTGGTTAATTCACTGATTTTACTGAGAACTGAGTCATCACAGCACTAATGCTGTTCTGAGCAAATAAAACATGCAAATATTATGACGGCAATTACGCAAAACAAATGTGCAGCGAGAAATAAAAGGCAGACAGACACTGGAGAGAGAATCTTAGTGATTCAAGGTAATGTTAATCCTTTGGAAAACATTTTTCAATCATTCTGTATTTAGGTCAATTTCATTCATTTAAAACTAGTACAGTCGAAAAATGCTAATTAGATGTAAGTATTAACTCAGATGCTGGCCCTTTCCTCATGCTCTACGCTCTCACTTATTCAAGCCAACTATTCACATCTCTCTCCACCCACCTAAATACTTTATCCTAAATGCTCCCCATCCTCTCTCTACCCACTTAAATACCTTATCCTAAATGCTCCCCATCCTCTCTCTACCCACCTAAATACTTTATCCTAAATGCTCCCCATCCTCTCTCCACCCACCTAAATACTTTATCCTAAATGCTCCCCATCCTCTCTCTACCCACTTAAATACCTTATCCTAAATGCTCCCAATCCTCTCTCTACCCACCTAAATACTTTATCCTAAATGCTCCCCATCCTCTCTCCACCCACCTAAATACTTTATCCTAAATGCTCCCCATCCTCTCTCTACCCACTTAAATACCTTATCCTAAATGCTCCCCATCCTCTCTCTACCCACTTAAATACCTTATCCTAAATGCTCCCCATCCTCTCTCTACCCACTTAAATACCTTATCCTAAATGCTCCCCATCCTCTCTCTACCCACTTAAATACCTTATCCTAAATGCACCCCATCCTCTCTCTACCCACTTAAATACCTTATCCTAAATGCTCCCCATCCTCTCTCTACCCACTTAAATACCTTATCCTAAATGCTCCCCATCCTCTCTCTACCCACTTAAATACCTTATCCTAAATGTTCCCCATCCTCTCTCTACCCACTTAAATACCTTATCCTAAATGCTCCCCATCCTCTCTCTACCCACTTAAATACCTTATCCTAAATGCTCCTCATCCTCTCTCTACCCACTTAAATACCTTATCCTAAATGCTCCCCATCCTCTCTCTACCCACTTAAATACCTTATCCTAAATGCTCCCCATCCTCTCTCTACCCACTTAAATACCTTATCCTAAATGCTCCCCATCCTCTCTCTACCCACTTAAATACCTTATCCTAAATGCTCCCCATACTCTCGCTCATCTCTCTCTCCATATCATCATTCTCTCTCTCTCCCTCCCAGGCTAAATCTGCCAATAGTCTCCAATGACAATGTCAGGAAGGGAGAGGGCTAGAGAGCTTAGGCACGCAATATCACACAAATTAACTCACTGTCTTTGTTCCTGTGCCATGCCCTGCAATGTAACTGGTAACATAGACAGACAGAGCCCTCAGTCAACATGTCCCCCCTTCCCTCCGTCTGTCTGGCTGTCACTATGGTTTATCCGGGACTCAACATGCCCAGTCCTTAATGAGGCTTGATTACCTTCTACACCAGCACACAGATCTGTTCGTGCTCTTGCACACTCCATTGTCATGCCAAATAAGTAGCATGACAATTCCATAAGGAGTTGGCAAAAGAGCAGAAACAGACTGGCACCCAGGCTAGGTTACATTACCAAACAGACTGGCACCCAGGCTAGGTTACATTACCAAACAGACTGGCACCCAGGCTAGGTTACATTACCAAGCAGACTGGCACCCAGGCTAGGTTACATTACCAAAAAACGGACTGGCACCCAGGCTAGGTTACATTACCAAACAGACTGGTACCCAGGCTAGGTTACATTACCAAACAGACTGGCACCCAGGCTAGGTTACATTACCAAACAGACTGGCACCCAGGCTAGGTTACATTACCAAACACACTGGTACCCAGGCTAGGTTACATTACCAAACAGACTGGCACCCAGGCTAGGTTACATTACCAAACAGACTGGCACCCAAGCTAGGTTACATTACCAAACAGACTGGCACCCAGGCTAGGTTACATTACCAAACAGACTGGCACCCAGGCTAGGTTACATTACCAAACAGACTGGCACCCAGGCTAGGTTACATTACCAAACAGACTGGTACCCAGACTAGGTTACATTACCAAACAGACTGGCACCCAAGCTAGGTTACATTACCAAACAGACTGGCACCCAGGCTAGGTTACATTACCAAACAGACTGGCACTCAGGTTAGGTTACATTACCAAACAGACTGGCACCCAGGCTAGGTTACATTACCAAACAGACTGGCACCCAGGCTAGGTTACATTACCAAACAGACTGGCACCCAGGCTAGGTTACATTAGCATGAACGGTGTAGATGAGATGATGAGTAGGAGTGGATTTAACACATTCATTTGTAGCCACAGAGGGTTATAGGGTTCACCATGTCCTTACTGAGCCTACAGTATTCCACAGCAATAATATAGAAAATGAACTGATCAGAGTTGACACAAACACATTTATCAGTAAGAAGACTGGAAAGAATCAAGATTTAAGCCTCCAGTACTTTGTGCATTGAGTAAGGCTGATGTAGTAATTCCCAACATACACTACATTACCAAAAGTATGTGGACACCTGCTTGTTGAACATCTCCTTCCAAAATCATGGGCATTAATATGGAGCTGGTCCCCCCTTTGCTGCTATACAGCCTCCACTCTTCTGGGAAGGCTTTGCACTAGATGCTGGAACATTACTGCGGGGGCTTGCTTCCATTCAGCCACAAGAGCATCAGTGAGGTCAGGAACTGATGTTGGGCGATTAGGTCTGGCACGCAGTCTGCGTTTCAATTAATTCCAAAGGTGTTCAATGGGGTTGAGGTCAGGGCTCAGTGCAGGCCAGTCAAGTTCTTCCACACGATCTCCCCCTAAAAAACTGTAAGGACCACGCTTTGTGCACGAACCATGAACCGAACCATGAAAAACAGCCCCAGACCATTATTCTTCCTCCAGCAAACTTTACAGTTGGTACTATGCATTGGGGCAGGCACCATTCTCCTGGCACCGCCAAACCCAGATTCGTCCGTCGGACTGCCAGATGGTGAAGCATGATTCATCAATCCAGAGAACGCATTTCCACTGCTCCAGAGTCCAAATGGCGGCAAGCTTTACACCACTCCAGCCGATGCTTGGCATTGCGCATGGGGATCTTAGTCTTGCGGGTGGCTGTTCTGCCATTTCAGAAAGCCATTTCATGAAGCTCGCCACGAACAGTTCTTGTGCTGACGTTGATTCCAGAGGCAGTTTGCAACTCGGTTGCAACCTAGGAGAGACGATTTTTACGCACTACGCACTTCAGCACTCGGCGGTCCCGTTCTGTGAGCTTGTGTGGCCTACCACTTCGGCTGAGCCGATGTTGCGCCTAGATATTTCCACTTCACAATAACAGCCCTTACAGTTGACCAGGGCAGAAATGTAACTATGACGGTGACAAGTCACTGAGTTCTTCAGTAAGGCCATTCTAATGCCAATGTTTGTCTATGGAGCGCGCTTGGCTGTGTGCTCGATCTTATATATAAATTAACATGATGCAAGTATTTAACCCTGCAGTCCTGATATTTATCTTCATGATCGTAGACAATGAAAAGAGAGTGAGGCGTTAAGCAATGGATAGACTATGACATCAGCCTTGGTACATGCAGACAAAAATCTGGCCATTATCTTTGGAGAACGATCCAAATTGATGATTAAAAACAAGCTGGATCAAAACAAAGTCCAAGCCAAAACTAACTAACCGCGAAACAGGAATTCTCATGTAGTCTCCAATCCACAGAGACATGGATATAGATTAGCAATCCAAGAGCCCACAGATTCTTCTTTATGCTTTTTAACCACCAGTGATATAGTATCATGAAGGCTTTAGGACCCTAATTGCTCTCCCAAGTGGATGAGACATACAGTACCAGTCAAAAGTTTGGACACACCTTCTCATTCAAGGGTTTGTCTTTATTTGTACTATTTTCTACATTGTAGAATAATAGTGAAGACATCACAACTATGAAATAACACATATGGAATCATGCAGTAACCAAAAACGTGTTAAACAAATCAACATATATTTTATATTTGAAATTCTTCAAAGTAGCCAGCCTTTGCCTTGATGACAGCTTTGCACACTCTTGGTATTATCCAGCTTCACCTGGAATGCTTTTCCAACAGTCTTGAAGGAGTTCCCACATATGCTGAGCACTTGTTGGCTACTTTTCCTTTACTCTGTGGTCCAACTCATCCCAAACCATCTCAATTGGGTTGAGGTTCGGTGATTGTGGAGGTCATCTGATGCAGCACTCCATCGCTCTGCTTTTTGGTCAAATAGCCCTTAAACAGCCTGGAGGTGTTTTGGGTCATTGTCCTGTTGAAAAACTGGCTTCTTTGCTGCCCTTCTTGACACCAGACCATCCTTCAAAAGTCTTCGGCTCACTGTGCGTGCAGATGCACTCACACCTGCCTGCTGCCATTCCTGAGCAAGCTCTGTACTGGTGGTGCCCCGATCCCGCAGCTGAATCAACTTTAGGAGACGGTCCTGGCGCTTGCTGGACTTTCTTGGGCGCCCTGAAGAATTCTTCACAACAGTTGAACCTCTTTCCTTGAAGTTCTTGATGATTTGATAAACGGATGATTTAGGTGCAATCTTACTGGCAGCAATATCCTTGCCTGTGAAGGTTGCCTGTGAACCTTTTTGTACAAAGCAATGATGACGGCATGCGTTTCCTTGCAGGTAACCATGGTTGACAGAGGACGAACAATGATTCCAAGCACCACCCTCCTTTTGAAGCTTCCAGTCTGTTATTCAAACTCAATCAGCATGACAGAGTGATCTCCAGCCTTGTCCTCGTCAACACTCCCACCTATGTTAAAACTTCTTATGGCTGCATCCCGCTACCGGGATCGATATGACAGCAGCCAGTGAAAATGCAGGGCGCAAAATTCAAACAACAGAAATCTCATAATTAAAATTCCTCAAACATTCATGTGTCTTAAATCATTTTAACGGTAATCTTGTTGTTAATCCCACCAAAGTGTCCGATTTCAAATATGCTTTTCAGCGAAAGCACTACAAACGATTATGTTAGGTCACCACCAAACCACAATAAGCACAGACATTTTTCCCGCGAAAGATAGCTTTCACAAAAAGCAGAAATAGAGATAAAATTAATCACTAACCTTTGATTATCTTCATCAGATGACACTCATAGGACTTCATGTTACACAATACATGCATGTTTTGTTTGATAAAGTTCATATTTATAACAAAAGATCTGAGTTTACATTGGCGTGTTAGATTCACTAGTTCCAAAAACATCAAGTGATTTTGCATAGCCACATCGTTTCAACAGAAATACTCATCATAGATGTAGATGATAATACAAGTTATACACATGGAATTATAGATATACCTCTCCTTAATGCAACCGCTGTGTCAGATTTCAAAAAAACTTTACGGAAAAGGCAAATCATGCAATAATCTGAGACGGAGCTCAGAACAATAGCCAAATTAGCCGCCATGTTGGGGTCAACAGAAACCAGAAAATACATGATAAATGTTTCCTTACCTTTGATGAACTTCATCAGAATGCAGCCCTAGGAATCCCAGGTCCACAATAAATGCTTGATTTGTTTGATAATGTCCGTTATTTATGTCCAATTAGCTACTTGGTTAGCACGTTAGCGGTAAACAATTCCAAAGTCACAAAGCGCATCCACTATAACGTGACGAAATGTCCAAAAGTTCCATAACAGTCAGTAGAAACATGTCAAACAATGTACTGAATCAATCTTTAGAATGTTGTTAACATACATCTTGAATAACGTTCCAACCGGAGAATTAGATTGACTTCAGAAGAGCGGAGGTCCTCCTCATGTGAAGGCGCGTGTTCAATGCGTGGTCACCTCATGGAAGTGATTACTAATTCCTGTCTCTTTCAGCCCCCCTTCACAAAAACTCATCAATATCTCGCTGTAATTTCAATGAGAGCTTGGTTGAAAATCTGCCACCTCAGAAACAATTCAAACAGGAAGTGGAACTTCTCAGATTTTTGCCTGCCATATGAGTTCTGTTATACTCACAGACATAATTCAAATAGTTTTAGAAACTTCAGAGTGTTTTCTATCCAATACGAATAATAATATGCATATATTAGCAACTAGGACTGAGGAGCAGGCAGTTTACTATGGGCACCTCTGTGCACCTTTCATCCAAGCTACTCAACACTGCCCCTGCAGCCATAAGAAGTTAATGAGAGAATCACTGACATGATGTCAGCTGGTCCTTTTGTGGCAGGGCTGAAATGCAATGGAAATATTTTTGGGGTATTCAGTTCATTTGCATGGCAAAGAGGGACTTTGCAATTAATTGCAATTCATCTGATCACTCTTCTTAACATTCTGGAGTATATGCAAATTGCCATCATACAAACTGAAGCAGCAGACTTTGTGAAAATTAATATTTGTGTCATTCTCAAAACTTTTGGCCACGACTGTACATGTGGTATTTTCTGTATCCAGGCATCAGCATCAAAGCTCGGGGAGCTTATCTAGCTGCACTTGATGATTATAAACGAAGCCATGGACTTCCCAATGAAAACAGAACTAATTAGATAACTGACTGCCCTGGGAAGGACCCGAACAGCCTTCTAGCTGGCATAGCATTGACTTGACTTAGTCAAAACTAAACAGTCTTTCTGATTATACTGTATATGTATCTGCATCTGCTGAGATCAAATGTACCGTTGATTGTTCGTTCCCACAAAGATCAAAGCCTGAGAGTCAGGATATCTTGTTTTTATCTGCTTATTTGACAAGTTCCTTAATGAGGAGAGGTGGAGAGAGAGAAAAGAGAAGAGAGGTGGAGAGAGAAAAGAGAAGAGAGGGAGAGAGAGAAAAGAGAAGAGAGGGAGAGAGAAAAGAGAAGAGAGGGAGAGAGAGAAAAGAAGAGAGGGAGAGAGAGAAAAGAGAAGAGAGGGAGAGAGAGAAAAGAGAAGAGGGAGAGAGAGAAAAGAGAAGAGAGGGAGAGAGAGAAAAGAGAAGAGAGGGAGAGAGAGAGAGTTGTTCAGTCATATTAAAGGATAATAATTGGTTGCTCTCCGCTGTAGATCATGTACAGATTAGAACATGGAGTTTATATGGAGCATTCTATTGTAGGTCCCTGGGGAAATCACTCAACCTATTGGTTGAAACCAATTTCGAACAAACATTGTCTCAGGCCTTGGTAAAGAAGTTCCAGAGAAAGCTATGGAGTATGTTGGGCCAGTACCCGGAAGGTTGCTGGATCAAATCCCCGAGCTGACAAGGTTAAAAAAAATCTGTCGTTCTGCCCCTGAAAAAGGCAGTTAACCCACTGTTCCCCAGTAGTCCATCATTGTAAATAAGAATTTGTTCTTAACTGACTTGCGTAGTTAAATTAAATAAAAACTAAACTTTTCAAAACATTTAGGGCTTCATAATCTAATCACCCTTTTGACAGAAGACATTTAGTATGAGAGAAATGTGATCTTTTAACATCTCTGATACCATCTTAGAGGCGCTGAAATGTCTCTCCTCTGTATTCCGCCCTGTTGAGAATTAGAACCATGCAGGGCAGCCTGGTCGCTAGGCAATCCCAGCGGCCTTCATCCGCTGGCAATATCGCAATTTCACTTCTCATTAGAAGTGTGTCGAAAGGAATTAGAGCTATCATTTGTTCTGTGATGTACAGCGAAGCCATCATCACTTGTAGCTCCTCCTCTAAAGATGGCGGATGGATCTGCTTATCCTTTAGGGTCATATAGTCTCACGGTTTATTACAAGATACCCAGCTTCCTTTCAGCATGATTAACTTTCCAAGATTCCCAAAGAGCCAGGCTCTCTTTGTTGCTTTGCTGGAGATGGGGAATTTAAATCAGCTGAATTTAAAAAAGGAGAATGGAATACGCTTTTATTGTGTTGAGTAGGAAAAATAAAAAAGGAAACATTTAAATCGCTGAAATACAAATCAGCTTCTCACCACAACTGAACTGTCACTTTGTGGGAAGCAGTCATGCAACAGAACTCTGGAAGAACTTTCAGGACAGCAGTCGCTCAGAGATGTTGAGTCACAGGTCCTAGAGGACTAGCTGCCCTGGATCAGGGGTGCTGTCTGTATTTTATGACTTTGCGCAGGGCTATCAATATTTATGACAAACTGTCAAAACTCACAACTCATCATTTAGACAGACGGAAGGTGTGTGTGTGTGTGTGTGTGTGTGTGTGTGTGTGTGTGTGTGTGTGTGTGTGTGTGTGTGTGTGTGTGTGTGTGTGTGTGTGTGTGTGTGTGTGTGTGTGTGTACTGCATACTGACTCATCTACAGTGTTTTCAGAATTTGAGTTACAGCCTGAATTTGAGATTTTGTGTTACTGGCCTACACACAATACCCAATAATGTCAACGTGGAATTATGTTTTTGGATTTACCAATTAATTAAAAAGGAAAAGGTGAAATGTCTTGAGTCCGTAAGTATTCAACCCCTTTGTTATGTCAAGCCTAAATAGTCACAATACCTACTGTATTTATTTATTAATTTATTTTGCTCCTTTGCACCCCATTATTTCTGTCTCTACTTTGCACTTTCTTCCAATGCAAACCAACCATTCCAGTGTTTTTTAGTTTTTATTTTACTTGCTGTGTTGTACTCACTTCGCCTCCATGGCCTTTTTATATTTTATTTATTTATACATATATCTGTTTGCCTTCACCTCCCTTATCTCACCTCACTTGCTCACATTGTATATAGACTTATTTTTTTTCACTGTATTATTGACTATATGTTTGTTTCTACTCCATGTGTAACTATGCGTTGTTGTATGTGTCGAACTGCTTTGCTTTATCTTGGCCAGGTCGCAATTGTAAATGAGAAGGTGTTCTCAATTTGCCTACCTGGTTAAATAAAGGTTAAATAAAAAAAAATAAAAAAAAACGTAATAAGTTGCATGGACTCGGCGCTATAATATTGTTTAACATTATTTTTGTTATTACTACCTCATCTCTGTACCACACATACATCTCTAAGGTCCCTCAGTCGAGCAGCGCATTTCAAACTCAGATAAACACCACAAAGACCAGGGAGGATTTCCGATAACTCGCAAAGAAGGGCACCTATTGGTAGATGGATTTTTTTTAAAGCAGTCATTCAAAAACTTTTTACACATTTTGTTGTGTTACAGCCTGAATTTAAAATGGATTAAATTGAGAATGTGTGTCATTGATCTACACACAATACCCCCTAATGTCAAAGTGGAATTTTGTTTGTAGAACATTTTAGAAATGTATAAAAAAAGTAAAGCTGAAATGTCTTGAGTTTAAGTATTCAAGCCCTTTGTTATAGCAAGCCAAAATAAGTTCAGGAGTAAACAGTTGCTTAACAAATCGCATACTAAATTACATGTATTCAGTGTTCAATAATAGTGGTTACCATGATTTTTGAATGACTACCCCATCTTTGTACCCCACACATTTATCTGGAACGTCACTCAATCGAGTAGTGAATTCCAAGCACAGATTCCGCCACAAAGACCAGGTAGGTTTTTCAATGGGCACTGATTGGTAGATGTTAGGGCTGGGCGATATGGACTAAAACGCATATCTAAATATGTTCAAACTTATGGGCAATTCACGATTCATATCTTGATGTTTTAAAACGTTTTCTCTAAGCTACGTTGCATAATTAAAGGTCAATATACAGCATTTCAAACAGTCGGGAATAATCGAATGAAGTCAGGGCTTGTACAGTACAACTATACATAGGCTAAATAAACAAAAAATAAAAATAAACAGCATAAAAAGAAACGTCCTCTCACTGTCAACTGTGTTTTATTTTCAGCAAACTTAACATGGGTAAATATTTGTATGAACATAACAAGAATCAACAACTGAGACATAAACTGAACAAGTTCCACAGACATGTGACTAACCGAAACGGAATAATGTGTCCCTGAACAACGGGGAGTCAAAATCAAATGTAACAGTCAGTATCTGGTGTGGCCACCAGCTGCATTAAGTACTGCAGTGCATCTCATCCTCATTTACTGCACCAGATTTGTCAGTTCTGGCTTTGAGATGTTACCCCACTCTTCCACCAAGGCACCTGCAAGTTCCTGGACATTTCTGGGGGGAAAGGCCCGAGCCCTTACCCTCCGATCCAACAGGTCCCAGCGGTGCACAATGGGATTGAGATCCGGGCCCTTCGCCGGCCATGGCAGAACGCTGACATTCCTGTCTTGCAGAAAATTACGCACAGAACGATTAGTATGGCTGGTGGCATTGTCATGGTGTTGAATGCTGCGCTGTAGTCAATGAATAGCATTCTCACATAGGTGTTCCTTTTGTCCAGGTGGGAAAGGGCAGTGTAGAGTGCAACAGAGATAGCATCATCTGTGGATCTGTTAGGGCGGTATGCAAATTGGAGTGGATCTAGGGTTTCTGGGATAATGGTGTTGATGTGAGCCATGACCAGCCTTTCAAAGCACTTCATGGCTACAGACGTGAGTGCTACGGGTCGGTAGTCATTTAGGCAGGTTACCTTAGCGTTCTTGGGCACAGGGACGATGGTGGTCTGCCTAAAACATGTTGGTATTACAGACTCAGACAGGGAGAGGTTGAAAATGTCAGTGAAGACACTTGCTAGTTGGTCAGCGGATGCTCGCAGTACACATCCTGGTAATAGCTCTAGCCTTTAGCTCAGTGCGGATGTTGCCTGTAATCCATGGCTTCTGGTTGGGGTATGTACGTACGGTCATTGTGGGGACGACGTCATCGATGCACTTATTGATGAAGCCAATGACTGATGTGGTGTACTCCTCAATGCCATCGGAGGAATCCCGGAACATATTCCAGTCTGTGCTAGCAAAACAGTCCTGTAGCTTAGCATCTGCTTCATCTGACCACTTTTTTATTGATCGAGTCACTGGTGCTTCCTTCTTTAATTTCTGCTTGTAAGCAGGAATCAGGAGGATAGAATTATGGTCAGATTTGCCAAATGGAGGGAGAGCTTTGTATGCATCTCTGTGTGTGGAGTAAATGTGGTCCAGAGTTTTTTTCCCATCTGGTTGCACATTTAACATGCTAATAGAAATTTGCTAAGATGGATTCAAGTTTCCCTGCATTAAAGTCCCCGGCTACTAGGAGCGCCGCCTCTGGGTGAGCGTTTTCCAGTTTGCTTATGTCGGAATACAGCTCATTCAGTGCGGTCTTAGTGCCATTATCAGTCTGTGGTGGTATGTAGACAGCTACGAAAAATACAGATAGTGTGGTCTACAGCTTATCATGAGATACTCTAACTCTAAACCTTGAGACTTCCTTAGATATCATGCACCAGCTGTTATTTACAAAAATACATAGTCCGCCACACCTTGTCTTACCAGACGCCGCTGTTCTATCTTGCCGATACAGCGTATAACCAGCCAGCTCACGTATGTTGATAATGTCATTGTTCAGCCACGACTCCGTGAAGCATAAGAATGTTTTGAATGTCCCGTTGGTAGTTTAATCTTCCGCGTAGGTCATCAATTTTACTTTCCAAAGATTGTATGTTTGCTAGCAGAATGGAATGAAGTCGGGGTTTACTCGATCACCTACAAATTCTCAGAAGGCAGCCCGCCCTCTGGCCCCTTTTTCTCTGCCTTCTCTTCACGCAAATGACGGGGATCTGGGCCTGTTCCGGGGAAGCAGTATATCATTCACGTCGGGCTCGTCGGACTCGTTAAAGGAAAAAAAGGATTCTGCCAGTCCGTGGTGAGTAATCACAGTTCTGATGTCCAGAAGTTATTTTTGGTCATGAGAGATGTTGCTGTCGCAGCAACATTATGTACAAAATAAGTAAAAAAATAAGTTACAAACAACACAAAGAAACGGGCAAAAAAACACACTTGGTTAGCAATACGTAAAACGCCAGCCTTGTTCTCCGGCGCCATCTTTCACCGTTATAGTTATAGTGCAATTAATGTATTGTTTAATGTTGTGGTGTGCAGTGGCTTTATTGGCACGCATCAACAACAAAAAAAATGGGAGTTTGCCCCACCAAGATTTACATGCTAAATCAGAGAGGTGCCGGGGGCTGCCATAATCGACATCCAGGTCTTCGGCACCAAGGGAACAATGGGTTAAAGATTTTTAACTTGTCAGCTCAGGGATTCGATCCAGCAACCTTCCGTTTACTGGCCCAATACTCTAACCACTACGCTATCTGCCACCCCACACTAGGCTACCTACACAGGCACTGTGTATCAGTGCATACTGCTCTATCATTACTATAACTACCACCACCAACGATTCTACCTCCCTCCCCTATAACAAAACAATTTTCCTTCATAAATACCTGTGTTACGACGACAGCACTATCATTCACATCCTCATCCTCAGACCTCAAACATCTAGCTCCTCTAGACTGGGGTCCATTCCCAGCCCTCCAACATCTAGCTCCTCTAGACTGGGGTCCATTCCCAGCCCTCCAACATCTAGCTCCTCTAGACTGGGGTCCATTCCCAGCCCTCCAACATCTAGCTCCTCTAGACTGGGGTCCATTCCCAGTCCTCCAACATCTAGCTCCTCTGGACTGGGGTCCATTCACAGCCCTCAAACATTTAGCTCCTCTAGACTGTGGTCCATTCCCAGTCCTCCAACATCTAGCTCCTCTGGACTGGGGTCCATTCACAGCCCTCCAACATCTAGCTCCTCTAGACTGGGGTCCATTCCCAGCCCTCAAACATCTAGCTCCTCTAGACTGGGGTCCATTCCCAGCCCTCAAACATCTAGCTCCTCTAGACTGGGGTCCATTCCCAGCCCTCCAACATCTAGCTCCTCTAGACTGGGGTCCATTCCCAGCCCTCCAACATCTAGCTCCTCTAGACTGGTGTCCATTCCCAGTCCTCCAACATCTAGCTCCTCTAGACTGGTGTCCATTCCCAGCCTTCCAACATCTAGCTCCTCTAGACTGGGGTCCATTCCCAGCCCTCCAACATCTAGCTCCTCTAGACTGGGGTCCATTCCCAGTCCTCCAACATCTAGCTCCTCTAGACTGGGGTCTATTGTCAGCCCTCCAACATCTAGCTCCTCTAGACTGGGGTCCATTCCCAGTCCTCCAACATCTAGCTCCTCTAGACTGGGGTCCATTCCCAGTCCTCCAACATCTAGCTCCTCTAGGCTGGGGTCCATTCCCATCCCTCCAACATCTAGCTCCTCTAGACTGGGGTCCATTCCCAGTCCTCCAACATCTAGCTCCTCTAGACTGGGGTCCATTCCCAGCCCTCCAACATCTAGCTCCTCTAGACTGGGGTCCATTCCCAGCCCTCCAACATCTAGCTCCTCTAGACTGGGGTCCATTCCCAGCCCTCCAACATCTAGCTCCTCTAGACTGGGGTCCATTCCCAGCCCTCCAACATCTAGCTCCTCTAGACAAGGGGTCCATTCCCAGCCCTCCAACATCTAGCTCCTCTGGACTGGGGTCCATTCCCAGCCCTCCAACATCTAGCTCCTCTGGACTGGGGTCCATTCCCAGCCCTCCAACATCTAGCTCCTCTAGACTGGGGTCTATTGTCAGCGAGCCGTCAACTAAATAAACTCGACATCAAACCACCTCATATTTCACCATACACTGAGACTCCCCCTCGGCGGCCATATTCAAACATAAAGTGAGAAGACGGGAGGCGGTAGGCGAGCTTAGTCAGCAGCACTCAAGAGGCTTGGTGAGACTGCCTGGCCAGCGTTAATCTGTGCCCCCCCTGAGAAGGGCCGTGCCGGGCCGAGGAACAAGCGGTGCCAAGCCTCAGCGTGGTGAATCACAACCTGACCACATGCTTAAGTTAACTGCCGAGCTGTCAGGCGAAGCAGAGAGAGGCGTGAGTGAGAGAGATGAAAACAGAAAATGTGTGCGTGTCTATGTGTGCGTGTTCTCAAGTTTATGCATGTGCCCGTCTGTGTGTGTGTGTGTGTGCAATCTTCGAGCGGGCTGGGTATTGGATAGCTCAGCAGGCTTTAGCTGGCAGATTGCTGGTGCCTACAGGAATGTCTCCAGCGCTCTACAGAGGGGAAATTATCTCGGATGGATCTGATTCCTGCCAACGTCCCAAAACCTCCAACCAGCCCCAGAGCCCCCATTCACCAACAATGAATATCAATACTCACACCCCGCCTCTGACCCCCTATCGGTGTTGATTCAACACTGGTGCTGAGCTGAAGAGTAAAAGCAAATCCTTCAAAACTTCAAGGGGTGGTTTCCTGGACACATATTGAACCTAGTCCTGGACAACAACAAAAATTATCCATTGAGCCAGCTTTTTAGACCAAGACTTAATCTGTGTCTGGGATACCACCCCCAAAATCAAACACTGGTAAAGACAAAAAAAAAAGGTGTATGGTTGTAGTGGCTGATTCAATCACCTGATATGGAAGTTAACAAACAATTCAATCTTTCTGATTACTATCATCACAATTTAATCTTTGGTGCATTCACACTGAGGCATTGAAAGAGTTCCACAGGGATGCTGGCCCATGTTGATTCCAATGTTTCCCACAGTTGTGTCTTGTTGGCTGGAAGTCCTTTGGGTGGTGGACCAGTCTTGCAGTTCTTGACAAAGTGGTGCATCTGACACCAACTACAGTACCCTGCTCAAAGACACTTAAATCTTTTGTCTTGCCCATTCACCCTCTACAGAATCCATGTCTCAAGACTTAAAAATCCTTCTTTAACCTGTCTTCTCCCCTTCATCTGCACTGATTGAAGTGGATTTAACAAGTGACATCAATAAGGGATCATAGCTTTCACATGATTAGTTTGTCATAGAAAGAGCAGGTGTTCTTAATGTTTTGTATCCTCTGTGTATATTCTTACCCAGAGTTTGAATGCTGAAATCCAGCACAAACACACAAGGTAAACACATGTGGTACCAAACATACCACACAGACACAGCTGCTGTTTATTCTGCCGGCAGCACAAATAAAGCTTGTTCAAAGCTAGCCCTGAAGAGCCAGTGTTTACTCTGAGTTTCACAGCTCACCAGGTTGGTTGGTTAGGGAGCTGTATAGCATCATCACAGAGGGATAATCACTAATCACAGACAGACAGAGAGAGAAGGGGGAGACTAAACCACAGGAATGGACACTATGGAACACAAAGCTTTTAGCATCTTATGCTGGAATATTAAAGGTATGAGGTAATCTGCCTTTGGCCTAAAGAGTATGAAGACTGACTTAAGCAAATAAATCAAAAATACAGACATTGTTATTCTACAAGAAACATAGAATAGAGGAAATGGTTCCACTGGTTGCCCTCTAGGTTACAGAGAGATGTTAGTCCCATCCACCAAACTACCAGGAGTAAAACAGGGTAGGGACTCAGGGGGTATGCTAATTTGGTATAGATCACACCTAACCCATTCTATTAAATGAATTAAAACAGGAGAATTTTACATCTGGTTAGAAATTCATAGGGAAATTATCTCAAAAGAGAAACTTTTTCTCCTGTATGCTACCTATATTCCCCCCAATTGAACCCCTATACTTTAATGACAACAGCTTCTCCACCCTAGAGTGGGTGATCAACCATTTCCAGGCCCAGGGACATGTACTAGTCTGCGGTAACCTAAATCCCAGAACTGGACAAGAACCTGACACTCTCAGCACACAGGGGGACAAACACCTACCAGGTGACAGTATTCCCTCCCGAATATGATGTGTCCCCCTAGACACAACTATGACAAAACAACCAACAAAATCAGGTCACAACTCCTGCAGCTCTGTCGCACGCTGGGTCTGTACATAGTCAATGGTAGGCTTCGAAGGGACTCCTATGGTAGGTACACCTATAGCTCATCACTTGGCAGTAGTACTGTAGACTACTTTATCACTGACCTCAACCCAGAGACTCTCAGAGCTTTCACAGCCAACTGACACCCTTATCAGACTACAACAAAATCACAGTCTACTTGAACAGAGCAATACTCAATCATGAGGCATCAAAGCTAAAGGAACTGAGTAACTGAGTAATATTAAGAAAAGCTATAGATGGAAGGAATGTAGTGTGGAAACCTACCAAATAACTATTAGGCAACAACAAACCCAATCCCTATAGACAACTTCCTGGACAAAATGTGAAGGTGTAAACTTAGCAGTAGGAAGCATGAACAGTATATCTGACCTATCGGCTAACAAGCCAAATTTAAATTCAAGCAGAAAACAAAAGAAAACGAACATCAATGAGAAAGGGTTTGATGAAGAATGCAAAGAAAACCTATCTAACAAAAATCACAGAACCAGAAAACTTTTTCTTACACTTTCACTATGTGGAAACACTAAAACAGCACAGGAATATCCTACACTAAGAAGAAATAAGGAACAGCATGTCAGAAAACAGCTCAATGAATTTGAAGAATCCATAGAATCAAATCACTTTTGGGAAAATTGGAACATACTGAACAAACAACCCTAGAGCTACCTATCCAAACTGTAGAAGTATGGAAAAACCACTTCTCCAACAAAGAACAAAGAACAAAAACATGATCACTGCCTAAATGTAGAATCAGTTATAAAAGACTACCGGAACACACTGGATTCTCCAATTACATTGGATGAGCTACAGGACAAAATAGAAACCCTCCAACCCAAAAAGGCCTGTGGTGTTGATGGTATACTAAACAAAATGATCAAATATACAGACCACAAATTCCAATTGGCTATTCTCAAACTCTTCAACATTATCCTTAGCTCTGGGATCTTCCTCAATATTTGGAACCAAGGTATGGTTACCCCAATCCCCAAAAATGGAGACAAATTTGACCCCAATAATTACTGTGGAATCTGTGTCAATAGCAATCTAAAAAAAATCCTCTGCAGTATCATCAACAGCAAACAACATTGTATCAGTGAAAACAATGTTTATACTCCCTGCACACGTTTATTTACAAGTAAATAAAACAAATCAAGCCTTCTCATGCTTTGCTGATTTCAAAAAAGCTTTTGACAAAATGTGGTATGAGGTTCTACTATACAAATTGGTGTAAAGCTGTGTTGGAGGAAAAACAAATGACATATAAAAATCAATTTACACAAACAAGTGTGCAGTTAAAATTGTCAATAAACCCACAGATGTTTTTCCTCAGGGCAGTGGGGTGAGACAGGGATGCACATTGAGCCCCAACCTCTTAGCAATTTACAGTGCATTCGTTAAAATATTCAGACACCCTGAATTTTTCAAATTTTTCTAACGTTATAGCCATACTCTAAAATGGATTAAATATAATTTTTTTCCTCATCAATATGCAAACAATACTCCATAATGACAAAGAAAAAACATGTATTTTTGGGGGGGGAAACCCCCCGGAAATAGCACAATTACATCATTATTCAGACCCTTTACTCAGTACTTTGTTGAAGCACCTTTGGCAGTGATTACAGCCTCAAGTCTTGGATATGACGTTACAAGCTTGGTACACCTTTATTTGGGGAGTTTTCCCCATTCTTCTCTGCAGATCCTCTCAAGCTCTCTCAGGTTGGATGGGTAGCCTCGCTGCACAGCTATTTTAAGGTCTTTCCAGAGATGTTCGATTGGGTTCAAGTCCGGGCTCTTCCTGGGCCACTCAAGGACATTCAGAGACATGTCCCGATGCCTCTCCTGCATTGTCTTGGCTGTGTGCTTTGTCCTGTTGGAGGGTCAACCTTGGCCCCAAAGGTCCTGAATGCTTTGGAGCAGGTTTTCATCATCAATCCCTCTGTACATTGCACCATTCATCTTTCCCTCGATCCTGACTAGTCTCCCAGTCCCTGCCGCTGAAAAATATCCCCTCAGCATGATGGTGCCACCACTATGCTTCACCGTAGGGATGGTGTTAGTTTACTCCGGATGTGACGTTTGGCAATCAGGCCAAATAGTTCAAGCTTGGTTTTGTCAGACCAGATATTCTTGTTTCTCTTGGTCAGAGTCCTTTAGGTGCCTTTTGGCAAACTCCAAGTGGGCTGTCATGTGCCTTTTACTGAAGAGTGGCTTCCATCTGGCCACTCTACCATAAAGGCCTAATTGGTGGAGTGCTGCAGAGATGGTTGTACTTCTGGCAGGTTCTCCCACCTCCACCCTAGGAACTCCAGAACTCTCTCAGAGTGACCATCGGGTACTTGGTCACCTCCCTGACCAAGGCCTTTCTCCACGGATTGCTCAGTTGGCTCGGCTGCCAGCTATAGGAACAGTCTTGGTGATTCCAAACTTCTTTCATTTAAGAATGATGGAGGCCACTGTGTTCTTGGGGACCTTCAATGCTGCAGACATTTTTGGTACCCTTCCCCAGATCTTTGCCTCGACACAATCCTGTCTCGGAGCTCTACGGACAATTCCGTCAACATCATGGCTTGGTTTCTGCTCTGACATGCACTGTCAACTGTGGAACCTTCAATAGACAGGTGTGTGCCTTTCCAAATCATGTACAATCAATTAAATTTACAACAGGTCGACTCCAATAAAGTTGTAGAAACATCTCAAGGATGACCAATGGAAACAGGATGCACCTGAGTTCAGTTTCAAGTCTCATAGCAAAGGGTCTGAATACTTATGTAAATAAAAAATCTGATTATTATTTTCAATTAATTTGTCATTATGGGGTATTGTGTGTAGATTGATGAGGAAAAATAATAATGTAGTCAATTTTAGAAAAAGGCTGTAACATAACAAAATTAGGAAAAAGTCACGGGGTCTGAATACTTTCTGAATGCACTGTATATCAATTAATTGGTGAGGGCACAAGAACAGTCTGCAGCACCCGGCATCACCCGGCATGGACTCGGAAATCAAATGTCTACTGTTTGCTGATGATCTGGTGCTTCTGTCCCCAACCAAGGAGGGCCTACAGCAGCAGCTAGATCTTCTCCACAGATTCTGTCAGACTTGGGCCCTGACAGTGAACACCAGTAAGACAAAAATAATGGTGTTCCAAAAAAGTTCCAGTTGCCAGGACAACAAATACAAATGATATCTAGACACTATTGCCCTAGAGCACACAAAGAACTCTACCTATCTCGACCTAAACATCAGCACCACAGGTAACTTCCACAAGGCTTTGAACGATCTAACAGACAAGGCAAGAAAGACCTTCTATGCCTTCAAAAGGAACGTAAAACCCTACATCCCAATTAGGATCTGGCCAAAAATACTTCAATAAATTACAGAACCCATTGCCCTCTATGGTTGTGAGGCCTGGGGTCGAAACACCAACCAATAATTCACAAAATGAGACTAACACCCAATTGAGACTCTGCCTGCAGAATTCTGCAAAAATATGCTTTGTGTACAACGCAAAACCCCAAACAATGCATGCAGAGCAGAATTAGGCCGATACCCACTGGTTATCAAAATCCGGAAAAGAGCTGTTCAATTCTACAACCACCTAAAAGGAAGCGATGCCCACACATTCCACCACAAAGCCATCACCTACAGAGAGATGAACCTGGAGAAGAGTCCCTTCAGCCAGCTGGTTCTGAGGCTCTGTTCACAAACACAAACAGACCCCACAGAGCCCCAGGCCAGCAACACAATTAGACCCAACCAAATTATGAGAAAGCAAAAAGATAACTATTTGACACATTGAAAAGATTTAACAGAAAAACAGAGCAAATTGGAATGCTATCTGTCCCGAAACAGAGAGTACAATGTGGCAGAATACCTGACCACTGTGACTGACACAAAATTAAGAAAATACTTGACTATGTACAGACTCAGTGAGCATAGCCTTGCTA